>NW_023659330.1:840052-846557 GCF_015228065.2 Penaeus monodon
TTGTTGCTTGGCGGGCAGAGAGGATAAACTTAGCCCTTTTGTGGGAAACACCTTGACAAAATATCATAGGCCTATGGCATGGAGATATTCAGTGCAGAAAAGGAACAAAGCTATACTAACAACTCAAATGGTATCACAAACGTAACATCGAAGTGGAAGGGTCCTTAACTGAATCTGTTGATAATCAACAGCAGCACTGACAAAACTGCAAACCTTCTGGCCATGACAGAACCGTCGCTCTAGCATCAGAAAAATAAGACTATTGTTTATTTTTGTCTTCTCATATTTTTTGTATGGTTGTGAATAATTAGACCCTCAAAATGGACCATCAGAGACGAATTAGAGGCACTGAAATATGCTAACTGAAAAAATCCTGAACATCTCATACCATGATCACATTACCATGATGAATGTTTGGCAACAGAAATCCATAGTCATCGTGCACATGATTGCTGCTAGCATCGTAAGAAAGAAAAAGTCCAGGGAGGGTTTTTTGTTCAAAACAAAACAATTTTCCCTAAAGAAATCAGTGCTGTATTGTATTATTCCTCTTTTCATATATATACACTTCAGTATAATGACTTCGTTTTTCGAATTTCTCGAATACATTTCCACCGGAGCTCACGGTGAGGTGTGTAAAACTACATCACTTATATATGAGTAATAGGTAATGTCTATGGTAGCTAGTTCGAACCTAACTGCAAATAGTCTTTTAGGGGTTGTGTGGGGTGTTTGTTAATACTCTGGCACCTCCCGGTTTTTATACCCGGAGTGACCTGAGTTTCAAGAGTCAGGGAGTGTTTTTTGTTTTATATACATATATGCATATATACACATATATATGTATGTGTTTATACACACACATATGTTCATATATATATGTATATATATAAATGTTTCTATATGTATATGTATAAAAAAAATATATATACACACATATATGTATATATATACATATATATTCTTACTTATAGAATATATATATATATATCATTCATATATATATATATGTATATTATATATATATATATATATAATATATTAACTGGGAAGCTGGGGTTTTTATGGCCACATGCCACCTTCGCCTCCACACACGATCCCTCATGGCTAAGTATTCAAGCAGCGGGCGCTTGGCCCATCTCTAGCTCCTTGCACAGGTCTGACGGCTGCCCGAGCCATGTCATTCCACGAGCCTCTTAACGCCCCCTATTGGGACTCGCAAAATAACCTGATGGGACCTGGGAATGAGCTAAGTGCCGCATATAGCCTGAGTTGGTGATCCCGGATTATGCAAGTCCAAGTCCTAATGCCCAGTCTCCTCATTGTAGCCGTTGGTTGGACCTTCGTCCTGCTAACTGTACCCCTTGATCCCACATTAAGTGAGACTCCAAGCACTTTGACAGCGATCCAGGTTTCGCTTCCATATACAGCAACTGGTAATATCAAAGGTCTTGAGACACTAGGTTTGTTCCTCTGCATAGGTACTGACATCTTTAAATGCTGCTTTGTTGATTGAGTTCATGTCCCCTCGCGCAAGCCAATTCCCGTCTATTGACTTCTTGGTCTTGGTTCAAGCCCCAGGGACATGGACTACACTAACAGTATGTAAGCTCTTTGTGATTTTAAAACGTCCCTCACTGCAAGCATATTATCACTGAACAGGTTCCTTTAAATCCTGGATCTTGGTTCTTGGCCCCATTGTGAATCATCAAACGCCATCACCATAATTCCAGACACTTAGATAGGATAGACAGCCATGTCTGTGACCATTGATATTCTAGTAGTGCGTCCACGTTTACTTTGGATGTAGCTCTGCGCATTACCTAGTCCATTCAGTATCGAAAAAGTATTGGTACAATGGCGAATCCTTGCCTCACCCAACCCAGAATTAATATATATGGAGGGACGCAATGCTACATTTGAACAGGTCTCCACACATTCTACAGCTTTCGTTTCCCGTATATACAGCTTGCTGATTAGACTAATAAATCCTGTTTGAATTCCCCTAATTCTCAGGATCTCTCATAGGGTCAGTACCATCTTGAGGTCGATGTAGGCTGCAATGCAGCTCCTGACAAAACTCTCATGGCATTTCAGTCAACAATGACCTCGAAGTGCATAGACTTTAGTCTCTGTAGACTTGCCAGGAGTGGAATCAAGATTGGCATCCCCAGTCTCTGGTAGCCTTGATGAGTTTGGTCACAGATCATTTCTCACTGTGGGTGGGTTCTGTCATAGGTATTTTGATACAACTAACATATCAGACTATCTACTGAAGGGCCTACCGTGGTATAGTTTTCTCAAGATTAAATCAGCCCAGCATTTTGAACCTCAACAATGATTTGAATATTTGTCCGATCCACTGAGCGGACTGTCGTCACCAGTTTTTTCTCAGGGCTTGGTAGGCAGGGCGAAGGTCATTTGCTAAGAAATGCCTTCAACCTCCTCCACCAAGATTCCTGATGAAATGTTCCTTTGTCTCTTCTCATCAGTGTCCAAGCCCTGCACCCCAAGGAATAGTGCAAATCCTGATTGCTATTCAGTTGAGCATTGTGACACATATGTGTGGCCTCCAGTGTCTTCAGTGAGATGGAATTCTGCCAATGAAATTTTGCACTGCCTTAAGTATTTTGTTCTAAGAGGAATCTGATGGTTTTTTTAGTTCTTTGAACTGATCAGAGACTGCTGTGGTGCTCCTCTGGGTACCCCCCACCCTTCAGTCTGTCTAAGTGAAACACCCCTGGAGTGATCACGGAGAGATGCGGAGTTTTGAAGTGTCCCCAACCAATACTGCAATGAAATCACCCATGATGCAGATGTCTCATTGTAAACATTTGTGTGCCAAGATGTGAGTCTTGGGCATAGAATTCTTTCGCTTATCGAGTTTACACACTTCGGTATGAGCAAACACAGCAATAAGAGAACGACAAAGCTTCAGTCTCAGTGCCGATAATACGTTTTTCATCAAGCCTTGTTATCTCTACTGACAATAGTTTGAAATATCTGGAGATTGCTATGTTATTCCTTGAGATAGTGACACACCGCCCTGGCCCAACTAGTAATAGGTGTACCCCCCATGCTAATACATGCTGCTGCCAGGTCTTCTCACACTCCAAGAGGGCCAGTCACCTGAACTCCTACTGCTTCAGTTCCCTCGATAGCATGGGTAACCACTCTCCCGCTCAAGGACTAGGATTTACAAGCTCCTACCCAGATAGTTCAATCTGAGGTTAAGCCTTAAGCCAAGCATCTGCCTCCCGCTGTTGGTGCTGCCCATCTAAAGGGGGGACAGAGGCTTGTGAAGCCCAACGTCCACCTTTGGGGTTCCCCCTTGTCCCATAGGCATCTTATTGGCTTAGCACCTGCCAGGGCACAGCAGGAACAATCTCCCAACTGTACCGCAACAGTTTGCCCTCCCAAATGGGATCCACAGCCCGCCTACAACTTGCTGAGTGGGAGGGCAATACCTCTCCCCCAAATATTTCCATTTATAAAGGACATTGCCAGTGATTTTATCTAGAGAAAGGAGAACTGGCAAGGCGCACCTTACAAAAACCACCCATTAAGAGTAGGAGTTGGCATGGAGCCAGGGCATGTCTACTCGCCAATAGGCCATGATACGTAATGCTGCTCCAAGGGCCCTCACAGTTTAGCTTGGGAACACAAGGTGCCCAGTTTCCATGAGTGGCCATGAGGAGGCACTGCAGAAGCCTCAATGATGGAGAGACTGTGAACTGGCAGGTGAGGCCTTGTTTTATAGTTATAGTCTGCTGCTCCCTTTTTTGCACCTAGTCTGACGCCATCAGTGGCAGCAGCAAGTGAGAAAGCATGCAATCACTTAACACTATCCAGGCTACCACACCATCACTTCACATCACCTGAGCATAAAGAACCCCTCTCCCCACCCACGCCCACCCACAACACACACACACAAGAAATCACACCCATATATATATATATCTATAATATATATATATCTATATATATAATATATATATATGGGTGGGGTACACCTACCCAGCAATCAGGCTGGTCTGTGGGTTCCCATTGGAGGGCAAATGTCTGGGCACAGGACTGCGAATGGAGCTTAGGTGTCCCTGCCCTGCACCCCGGCAGGTGCCAACCCACCATGAAAGCTTTTGTGAGGCAAGCCTTGGGAACTCACAGGCGGTGGGGGTGCCTGGCAGCCCACCGAACCACTTTATTTTGGGGCAGCTTCGGGTGGGAGCGGCAGATGGGTGGCGTACAACCGGGTTGACTGCCCGAGGCTTACCTCAATGAGGATTTCCGGGGGTGCTTGGGACATCCAGTTCTTTGGGGCAGGATGAACAGTTGCCTCTCTATTTAGGGAATTAGAGTGGTTGGGAGTTGAGGTGCTGCCATCTCGAGGTGAAAAGACTGCTATTGGCTGATCAGTGTGGGTGGGTAACAACTGCCTACTACTGATTGGGCTGCAGTGATGGTCAACACCTCCAGGGTGTAGCCCTAGCCATCTCACCCACTCAGCCCTTGGTAGTTGAGATGACAACCAGTTTGATGAGCCATATTATGGCATTGAGACTGAAGCATGCTCTATTGCTATATTGCTCCTACTGATTTCTGTAAACTCGATGTGAAGAGACGTTTCTATGCCAAAACTCGGATCTGTGGCAGACAGTTACCCTCATCGAGATATTTCGCATTGTTCTGGGCGATTCAATGTGGTATCCGCCTGTGAACCGAGCTGGCCTATGAGATGATCTGTCCGACGAACACCCCATGGCTTGGGAGCTGATCCCAGCACCGAGAACAGCTCCTTCACTGGACTTTCCTAGGTCCCAAGAATTGAGGAATCTCTGGCTGCTGATGACTAGCGGCTTTCAACCCGCATCGCTTGATACGTATGGCGCTGAACTGGTACAGTGGCCGAGGAGATCTACCCACATTCTGTTAGCACGTGATGCAGGATCCTCTATGAACTACAGAGATTACAGGATTGCCTAGTTCCTGTTGCACTGACCATAGGCAGGTTGTGGCTACCCTACAGGTCCACTTCAAAATTCCCTATCCCTCCGTGTGGGCCCAGTCTAAGGTGTTTTCACCTGGACAGACTAAGGGAGGGGGGAGTGTGCCCCATGGGTTCACCATGCCAGTCTCTGACCGATTCACAGAAACTTGGGACAACCTGATGGACCCAGTTTGCTTCACATGTGAAATACTCGAAGGCAGCCCAGTCAATTGGTGTACACCCAAGGGCAAGGCAGAAACCCCATCTCCCCTGGAGGGACACTGGAGGGCCACTGAAGCGTGTTCGCATGGCTCCAGATGAATGGCAATCATGTCTTGCATCGCTCCTTGGTGTTGTTAGGGCTTTGGACACTGCTGAGAAGGGGACAAGGAAACAGTTCATCAGGAATCTTGCTGAGGAGGTTTGAAGGCCATTTCTTGGTAAATGACCTTCGCCCTGCTACCAAGCCCTGAGAAAGCTGAACTTTAAGCCCTTCTCACAGATGACTGCAGTTCCGATCAGCAGATGGACAGATCATCTCAGATTCATGTTGGGGTCCGTGGAACGTTGGCCGAGAGTATTTGGAGCAGTTGTACCAAGTAGACCCTCCAACAATTAGATTGAATGCAAGTGAAGTGGTGTCACAATACCCTCCAACAATTAGATTGAATGCAAGTGGTGTCACAATACCCACCCATCAGTGAGGAACCTCCTACCCTAATGGAGGTTAGGATGGTGGGAAGAATGGGAAGCTGTAGGCACATGTGATATCCCTGCTGAAACTTCTAAAGGCTGGTGGGTGATCCTATGGCATGCATACAGTCTTGACTGCCATCTGGCAGTCCTGGTACCATTCCCCCTGACCCTTTTGGGAGGGGTGTTGGGTCATCCCCTCTCTGGAAGGGGGAAAAAGGGGATCATTGGGACTGTAGCCAACTACTGTGGCATTACACTGCTCAGCTTACCAGGCCAAAGTTTTCACCCACATTCCTTCTGAAACAGATCTGGGGGACCACCAAACTGAGGCATAAGAGACTGGGAGCAGTCTGGAATTCATTCCCTGGCAAAGTCTACAATTAGGGCCGAATACTAGCGCCTTTGGAGTAATTGTTGGGAACGCTAATTCTGAACTTTGGTTGTGGGTTGTTAGCCCTTGCAGCCTAACATTGTCTTCAAGAAGGCATTTGGGGGCTCGGGTTTCATCATGAAAATCCAAATATGGGAAAATCCTGAGATTCCAGGGGAAAATTCCTGACAGATTATTGACCTAATAGCCAAGCCTATATATACCGGTACTGAAAGTGCCTAAAGTTGGTGGTGGGGGGGCTGTCAACAACAACTTCTTCCCTGTTAATTTTAGGGGGTGATGGGCAAGGCTATTCCTTACACCAAACACTTTTTCAACAACACTTGTTATGGACTGGAAAAAAAATGGGCAGAGCTACTAGCCAAAAAATCAGTGTGGAGCAAAACACTAGGCAATATCAAGGTCTTTGCTGATGAGTTCTTCTATTTTTG
>NW_023659330.1:846657-849157 GCF_015228065.2 Penaeus monodon
GACAAACCTACAAAACAGTTCTTGCACCGGCCGGGGTTCTGATGGGATCTTGTACCCCATCATTTCCCACCTAGAACTGTCAGTGAGCTTGCATTCCTGCAACTCATCTACAAGTCCTGGGAAACTTCCACTCTACCCCAGAACTGGAAGAGGAATCATAGTTCCCATCCCAAAGCAAAGGAGCCAAGGAGGTACTGTCCCTTCTCTCTCCCCAGCTGTCTGAACAAGACAGCCGAGAGAATGGTACTAAACCGACTCCAATGGAAAATAGGACCCTTACATGAACACCTCCGTGGGTTCACAAGGGGCATGAGCACAGCACACAGCAGAGCCACGCTCTTAAGCACAATCAGCACTGTCACATCTGTGGTAGTATTCCTAGACCTGGAGAAGGCTTTTGAATTAGCAAGTTCTCTTGCCATTCAGGAGACCCTGATCCAGAAGGGAATCAGAAGAAAACTCTTGGCTTGGATAGGTGACTATTGCAGGAACAGAACAGCCAAAGTCAGATTCCCAGGTCACCTATCACAGCACATGCCACTAGAAAAATGGAACACCAGAAGGTGGGGTCCTCAGCCCAGCACTTTTCAACACCCTAATGTCCTGCATCCTCAGCATACACCTACTAGTGGATGGCAAGATCATCTCTTATGCAGACGATCTCACAATCATCTCCACTGGACCACACTGCCTAAGTAAAGCCCAGCACTGTCTGGACCTTGTATCTGAGAGGACAGGACTAAAGAGCTCTGCAGCCAAATCAAAAGCCATGGCTCTGAGACTAAATGTTCAAGGCACATATCTGAGAATCCAGGAAATGGGTCCACGTCTTCCAATACCTTGGGGTAATGATTGACCGGACCCTCCCCTTTAAAAAGAAGGTCCTGTACTTGGTTAACCAAACCAAAGCAAGACTGTCTGTCATGAGAGCAATGACTGAGAGACGCATAGGAACTAGACATAAAGTACTAAGATCATACTATGTTCATGCCATCCGTCCCATTGTGGACTATACTTCTGTCTCCCTGATCGCCGCAAAGCCAAAATTAAGAGAAAAATTGGAGACAGTTCAAAATGAAGCTGCCAGGATTATTCTGGGTGCCCCAAGGTGGATGAAAGCCCTTAACCTCCTCATGGAAGCAAACTTTCTCCCTCTGGACTCAAGAATTGATTTAATGACAACTCAGTTCCTTTCAAAGGTCATCCAGGCACCCAGGAGCACAAACATGAGACAAAAAATACTCAGACGCCTAGAACAAGACCATGAGCTGTTTGCAAACAACTCCTGGCTGTCTCACACAGCCAGGGGGTTGATACGCTCTCAGCTCAAAGAACAACTACTTACCAAAGCCATGGACTCCCCCCACCCTGACTTTATTGAAACCTCGCCGTGATCACAAACCTTGGTCGAGTTCTCTGTTATAAGCTTGTCAAGGAGAAAGAATCAATACACCATACATAGCTTAAAGGCAGAAGCTGAGAGTGTCACTGCAGCCATCACTCCTCTGGGTAGGAGAACCTACTTCAGGGATGGATTACTCGATCCCTTAAACCACACTGCAAGTCCCGGTTTTGCAGCAGGGGATGCCACACAATCCCTTAGGGTAATAGACAACGCCTCCTCGCTACATGTAGAGGCAGTTGGAAGCTCCAGCCCACACGTCCCTGAGGGAAGGACACATGGTCATACATATAGACTCCAGGACAGCCATTGACTGTCTACAGCAAAGCTTACCTAAAAACACCCTGACCAATATGCTTACCATAGCAGAGAGGATTCTTGCTCAGGGTAGAAGAATTGTCATAAACTGGGTCCCTAGCCACATAGGCAGCAGAGGGAATGACCTTGCTGACAGACTAGATGACATTGGTAGGGGTATGCCCCAAATCCCATGATCATCAAACCGAGACAAAAAATCTTAAGGCAAAAGTGTAATGCCACACCTCGTGCCTCTCTCCTGCAGCTTCACAGAGAGGAAACGAGATCCTTCCCCTCGGCCAGATGGTACACAGACGTCACAGGCAATGAGCCACTGGCACTCTCTGAAGCAATCAATAGAGGTACCGAAGTCATTCATCACAGAATCAAACTAGGTTACCAATGCGCATAGCAGATCATAGAGACAATTGTATGTGTATGTGTGTGTATGTGTGTGTGTATGTGTGTGTGTGTATGCGTGTGTGTGTGTGTGTGTGTGTGTGTGTGTGTGTGTGCGTGCGTGCGTGCGTCTGTGTGTGTACATATATTATTATAATATATATATATAATATTATATATATATTATATTAATATATATATATATATATATATATATATATTTTATAATATATATATATATATATATTATATATATATATATATATTACATATATAAATTTATACACACATATCTATATATATATGTACATATATGTATGTATAATAGATATACCTATATATATGTATGTGTGTGTGTGTGTGTCTGTGCGTGTGTGTGTATGCCCCTATATATATACATAT
>NW_023659330.1:854157-864157 GCF_015228065.2 Penaeus monodon
TAATAATATATATATATATGATAATATATATGATATTATATATATATATATATTATATATATATATATATATATATAATATATATATATATATATATATATATATATATATATATATATATATTAACTGGGAAGCTGAGGGTTTATGGCCACATCCACCTTTCGCCTCCAGCACAAGGATCCCTCATGGCGAGTATTCAAGCAGGCGCTTGGCCCATCTCTAGCTCCTCGCAACAGGTCTGCACGAGCTGCCCAAGCCATGACCTCTTATGTCATTCCACGAGCCTCTTACCCCCAGGATTGACTCGCAAAGAGAACCTGATGGGCTGGGAAATGAGCTAAGTGCCCATATAGCCTGAGTTGGTGATCCCGGATTATGCAAGTAACAGGTCCTATGCCAGTCTCTCATTGTAGCCGTTGGTTGGACACTTCGTCCTGCTAACTGTACCCCTTGATCCAGCATTAATATGAGACTCCAAAGCACTTGACAGCGTCCAGGTTTCGCTTCCATACAGCAAACTGGTAATATCAAGGTCTTGAAGACACATAGGTTGTTCCTGCATAGGTACTGACATCTTTAAATGCTCTTGTTGATTGAGTTCATGGCCCCTGCTGCAAGCCCAATTCGTCTATTGACTTCTTGGTCTTGGGCAGCCCAGGGACATGGACTACACTACCAAGGTATGTAAAGCTCTTTGTGATTTTAACGTCCTCACTGCAAGCATATATCAACTGAACAGGTTCCTTTAAAATCCTGAATCATGGTCTTGGCCCATTGTTGAATGCATCAAAAAGCCATCACCAGTAATTCCAGACACTTAGATAGGATAGCACAGCCGAGGTCGGTGACCTTGATATTACCTAGTAGTGCTCCACGTTGACTTTGGATAGTAGCTCTGCCCATTACCTAGTCCATGCAAGTATCGAAAAGTATTGGTACAAGGGCAAATCCTTGCCTCACCCCAGAATTAATATATATGAGAGGGAGCATGCTACATTTGACAGGTCCCACACATTACTACACTTTCTGTTCCAGTATATAAGCTTGCTATTAAACTAATAATCCATGTTGGAATTCCCCTAAGTCTCAGGATCTCTCATAGGGAGTCAAGTACCATCTTGAGGTCGATGTAGGCTGCAAGCAGCTCATGACCAAACTCTCAATGGCATTTCACAATGACTCGAAGTGCTAGACTTTAGTCTGCTGTAGACTTGCCAGGAGTGAATCAAGATTGCTCCAGTCTCTGGTACCTTGATAGTTGGTCACAGATCATTTCAGAAAAATGTCAGAGAAAACCTTGCATGGTATACTGAGCAGTATGATGTCATGGTAGCTTTTACAGTCCCATCGATGCCCTTTCCCCTTCCAGAGAGGGATGACCATGCCCCTTAGCAGTACGGCAGGGATAGCTTTGAGATTGTCTTCCTAATCTCAGTTAGGGTAGGAGGTTCCTCACTGATGGGTGGGTCTGGCATAGGTATTTTGATACAACTAACATACAGACTATCTACTGAAGGGCCTACCTGGTATAGTTTCTCAAAGTACTCAGCCCAGCATTTTGAACCTCAACATGATTTGAGATGATTTGTCGATCCACTGAGCGGACTGTCATCACCAGTTTTCTCAGGGCTTGGTAGGCAGGGCGAAGGTCATTTGCTAAGAAATGGCCTTCAACCTCCTCACCAAGATTCCTGATGAAATGTTCCTTGTCTCTTCTCAGCAGTGTCCAAGCCCTGCACCCCAAGGAATAGTGCAAATCCTGATTGCTATTCAGTTGAGCATTGTGACACATATGTGTGGCCTCCAGTGTCTTCAGTGAGATGGAATTCTGCCTTGCTCTCAGTGTTAGCCAATGAAATTTTGCACTGCCTTAAGTATTTTGTTCTAAGAGGAATCTGATGGGTTTTTTTAGTTCTTTGAACTGATCAGAGACTGCTGTGGTGCTCCTCTGGGTACCCCCCACCCTTCAGTCTGTCTAAGTGAAACACCCTGGAGTGATCACAGGAGAGATGCGGAGTTTTGAAGTGTACCACAACCAGATACTGCAATGAAATCACCCATGATGCAGATGTCTCATTGTGAACATTTGTGTGCCACAGATGTGAGTTTGGCATAGAATGCCTTTCTTATCGAGTTTACACACGTCGGTAGGAGCAAACACAGCAATAAGAGACACAAAGCTTCAGTCTCAGTGCCATAATACGTTCATCAAGCTGTGTTATCTCTACTAACAATAGTTGAAATCAGCTGGAGATTGCTATGGTTATTCCTTGGAGATAGTGACCACCGCCCTGGCCCAACTAGTAGTAGGTGTACCCACCCATGCTAATCATGCTGCTGCCAGGTCTTCTCACCTCCAAGAGGGCAGTCACCTGAACTCCCTACTGCTTCAGTTCCCTCGATAGCAGGGGTAACCACTCATCCCGCTGCAAGGACAGGATGTTACAAGCTCCTACCCAGATAGTTCATCTGAGGTTAAGCCTTAAGCAAGCTCTGCCTCCCCTGTTGGTGCTGCCCCATCTAAAGGGGGACAGAGGCTGTGAAGCCCAACGTCCACCTTTGGGGTTCCCTTGTCCCATAGGCATCTTATTGGCTTAGCACCTGCCAGGGCACAAGCAGGACAAGCTCCCAACTGTACCACAACATTTGCCCTCCCAATGGGATCCACAGCCCGCCTCACTTGCTGAGTGGGAGGGCAATACCTCTCCCCCAAATATTTCCATTTATAAAGGACATTGCCAGTGATTTTATCTAGAGAAAGGAGAACTGGCAAGGCGCACCTTACAAAAACCACCCATTAACCTCTGGTAAGAGTAGGAGTTGGCATGGAGCCAGGGCATGTCTACTCGCCAATAGGCCATGATACGTCATGCTGCTCCAAGGTCCCTCACAGTTTAGCTTGGGAACACAAGGTGCCCAGTTTCCATGAGTGGCCATG
The DNA here is from genome assembly GCF_015228065.2 of Penaeus monodon. Classification (NCBI taxonomy): domain Eukaryota; kingdom Metazoa; phylum Arthropoda; class Malacostraca; order Decapoda; family Penaeidae; genus Penaeus; species Penaeus monodon. The sequence continues at coordinate 857,096 of NW_023659330.1, forward strand.
AGGAGGCACTGCAGAAGCCTCAATGATGGAGAGACTGTGAACTGGCAGGTGAGGCCTATTTATAGCTGCTCCCTTTTTTGCACTAGTCTACCCATCAGTGGCAGCAGCAAGTGAGAAAGCATGCAATCACTTAACACTATCCAGGCTACCACACCATCACTTCACATCACCTGAGCATAAAGAACCCCTCTCCCCACCCACACCCACACACACACACACACACAACATATACAATATATATATATAATATATATAATATATATATATATATATATATATATATATAATATATATATATATATATATATATATATATTATATATAAAGTATATATATATATATATATATATATATATATATATATATATATATATATATATATATGGGTGGGTACACCTACCAAACAAGCAAGGCGGTCTGTGGGTCCCATTGGGAGGGCAAATGTCGGGGCACAGGATGCGAATGAGAGTTAAGTGTCCTGCCTGCACCCCGGCAGGTGCCAACCCACCATGAGGCTGTGAAGCAAAGCCTCTTGGAACTCACAGGCGGATGGGGGTGCCTGGCAGCCCACCGACCCACTTTATTTGGGGCAGCTTCGTTGGGAGCGGCAGAGGTGGCGTGCAACCAGAGTGACTGCCCGAGGCTTAACCTCAGATGAGTTTTCCGGGTGGGTGCTTGGAACATCCAGTTCTTGTGGCAGGATGAGCAGTTGCCTCTGCTATTGAGGAATTAGAGTGGTTGGGAGTGAGGTGGCTGCCATCTCGAAGGTGAAAAGACCTGCTAGTGGCATGATCAGTGTGGGTGGGTAAACTACTACTGGTTGGGCTGCAGTGATGGTCACCACCTCCAGGGTGTAGCCATAGCCATCTCCACCCAACTTCAGCCCTTGGTAGTTGAGATGACACCAGTTGATGAGCATATTATGGCATTGAGACTGAAGCATGCTCTTATTGCTATATATGCTCCTACTGATGTCTGTAAACTCGATGTGGCTATGAGATGTCTGTCGGCCCCCATGGCTTGGGAGCTGATCCCAGCACCGAGAACAGCCTCCTTCACTGGGACTTTCCTAGGTCCCAGAGAATGAGGATCTCTGGCTGCTGATACCAGCGTTTCAACCCGCATCACTGGATACAGTATAGCGATACTGGTACAGTGGCCAATATCTACCACATTCTTGTTAGCACGTGATGCAGGATCCTCTAGAACTACAGAGATTGCAGGAGTGCCTAGTTCTGTGGCACTGACCATAGGCAGGTTGTGGCTACCTACAGGTCCACTTCAAAATTCCCATCTCTCAGTCACCAGTCTAAGGTGTTCACCTGGACAGACTAAGGGAGGAGGAGTGTGCCCATGGGTTCACCATGCCAGTCTCTGACCGATTCACAGAACTTGACAAACCTGATGGACCCAGTTGCTTCACATGTCAAACACTCGAAGCAGCCCAGTCAATTGGCGTACACCCAAGGGCAAGGCAGAAATCCATCTCCCTGGAGACACTGGAGGCCACTGAAGCGTGTCGCATGGCTCAGCTGAATGGCAAACAGGTCTTGCATCGCTCCTTGGTGTGTAGGGCTTGGACACTGCTGAGAAGGGACAAGGAACAGTTCATCAGGAATCTTGCTGAGGAGGTTGAAGGCCATTTCTTGGTAAATGACCTTCGCCCTGCTACCAAGCCCTGAGAAAGCTGAACTTTAAGCCCTTCTCACAGATGACTGTAGTCCGATCAGCAGATGGACAGATCATCTCAGATCATGTTGGGGTCTGTGAACGTTGGGCCGAGTATTTGGAGCAGCTGTACCAAGTTGACCCTCCAACAATTAGATTGAATGCAAGCGGTTGTCACAATACCACCCATCAGTGAGGAACCTCCTACCTAATGGAGGTTAGGATGGTGAAGAATGGGAAGCTGTAGGCACATGTGATATCCCTGCTGAACTTCTAAAGTCTGGGGGTGATCCTATGGCATGTATACAGTCTTGACTGCCATCTGGCAGTCTGGTACCATTCCCCCTGACCTGTTGAGGGGTGTGGTCATCCCTCTCTGGAAGGGGAAAGGGAATGATTGGGACTGTAGCAACTACTGTGGCATTACACTGCGCAGCTTACCAGGCAAAGTTTTCACCCACATTCTTCTGAAACAGATCCGCGACCACCTACAGAGGCATAAGAGACTGGAGCAGTCTGGATTCACTCCTGGCAAGTCTACAAGAGACCGAATACTAGCGCTTTGAGTAATTGTGGAACGCTATCGTGAATTTGGTTGTGGGTTGCTTGCAGCCTACATTGTCTTCAAGAAGGCATTTGACTCGGTTCATCATGAATCACTATGGGAAATCCTGAGATTCAGGGGAATTCTGACACAGATTATTGGCCTAATAGCAAGCCTATATACCGGTACTGAAAGTGCCGTAAATTGTGGTGGGGTCTGTCAAACTTCTTCCCTGTTAATTTAGGGGTGAGGCAAGGCTATGTCCTTGCACCAACACTTTTCAACACCTGTATGGACTGGAAAATGGGCAGAGCTACTAGCCAAAATCAGTGTGGAGCAACAACCTAGCAATATCAAGGTCTTTGTGATGATGTTGCATTTATCTGAGTCCGGAGTCCTGGTAGCAGCTCTTGATGCATTTAGCAATGAGGTGAACCCTTAGGCCAAGAGGTCTGGACCAAGACCAAGATTCAGGACTTGGGGCCTGTTTAGGGGACCCATTCAGTCGAGCCATGCTTGTAGTGAGGACGTTGAGTTAAGAGAGTTTTACATACCTGTAGCGTAGTCCATATCTCTGGGCTGTCAGACCAAGAAGTCAACAGGAACCATGAACTCGATCAATAAGAGCATTTGGAGATGTCAGTACCTATGCAGGAGGACCAAGCTACGTGTTTTCAAGGCCTTGATACTACCAGTTTTGCTCTATGGAAGCGAAACCTGGATGCTATCCAGTGCCTTGGGAATCTCGTCTTGATGCCTTTTGTAATAAGTCCCTTCGCCGGATCATAGGGTACAGTTGGCAGGACCACATGTCCAACCGATGGTTACACTGTGAGACTGGCATGGGACCTGTTTCTTGCATAATCCAGGATCGCCAACTCAGGCTGTATGGGCCTAGCTCGTTTTCCTGTGGACGACCCTGCCCATCAGGTTGTCTCTTTGCGTGACAACCTGAGTAGAGGAGACCATGGGATGACCCAGGAGTTCATGGCTTGGGCAGCTCGATGAGACCTGTAGCAAGGATTAGAGATGGCCGAGGGCCTGCTTGCAGACTCGCCTCAAGGGATCTCGTGGTTGGAAGCAAGGGTGGATGCAGCCATGTGTTTACATCATGGCTCCAAGTCAATTAGAACCATCGACTCAGCAAGGGCATAGATGACAATTTATCTGACCTTGCCTGACCCAACAGTTCGTGCCTAGTGCCAGCGTGGTAAGGTCAGGCCTCAGGCGGGTCGGGATGACACATGACCCCGCACTCCGCTTACCATAGACATTGTCTCGTGTGTTCCCTACTGTGCTGTACTCTCATCAATAAAGAGTCAAGCGTTATAACCATATCACTGCCAACCAGTCATAACCCATTGTACTAGGGCCCATAGCCTTTTACATTGTAAAACATGGTAGCAGCTTTGGCCGTTGCATCCTTTGCGGCTCACAACATGAATGCTCGACCGGTTCAATGTGATAGTTGAAATAATTTTAATTGCGAATTTATCTTAGTTTGTAATACAGAACGTTAATATTTGTATTTGTGACCCATTCTCTGTGTGAGGTCACTCCCACTTTCACTCTCCTTCACACTCGCTGTTGCTCACACACACACACACTTACTCACTCACTTATCCATGCAGAAGAAAAGACACTGAAACCTTTTCAGTTTTGTTACTGGTGTAAAGATCTATGATGTTTCTCTTTAGCCCGCGATTTTTTCAGTCGTGACGAGTGACTTGTACATGATGTACAAATTACATTTATTTCTTCTCTGGATGATGACAATTGATTCTAGTAAATCCTTGTGGATTGCCGTTGTCATTTCCCTTATCTCTGTTGCCTTTCTCTTTCTCTTACTATCTGGCCCTTACGTGTATGATCTGGTTCCCTGACTATAAATAGCAGTCAGACTGACAATAACTGATCATGGCACCAAAGGAGGACCCTGCTGCAGAAACGGTCACCTTAGGATGCTGTGGGAAGGAAGTTCACTGGAAGATCGCCATAGGCCTGCAAACCAGGATAATCGTCAAAGCAGGTATTAAGCTTGCCTAGATAGAGTGGACGGGTGCCGCTGCTGTAGGACCCAGCGAAGGACCAGTCGCCAGGATGCTGAGGATGGGCAAAGCCTGCCTGGACGACTGCAGATCCAGTCAACTCCAGGAGCTCGTCAGCGCAGGTATCAGCCGCCCTGAGATACTGCCCCTTGCCCGGACGCCCATAGATCCAGATGAAGATTATGAGGTCGTGAGGACGAGCATGCAGTCGAGGACATGGACGAGATCTGTGAGGACGTATGGACGAGGACGCTGCCAAGTTAGGTCTGGGTCATCCTCAGGCACAAGCAGTGAGCGTCCACCGATTGTGTGGCGTTGGGTACCAGCTGCAGGAAGTGTGGGGGGAACCAGGTGAGGTCACCGGTTCCGTCTGTTAACGACCCTCCATACACACACACACACACGGTGTGTAAGTATGTGTGGTGTGGGATAAAAAACATATAGAAATACAGAAACATACACACACACACCAAAGATATATAATAATATATATATATAATATATAATATATAATATAAAATATATATAAATATATATATATTATATAATATAATATATAATAAGATAAATAATATATATATAAATATATATATATAATAAAAAAAAAAAAATATAATAAAAAATATATATGTATATATATATAATATAATATATATAATATAATATATAAAATAATATATATATAAAATTTATATATATAATATATATAATTTAAATATATATATATATATAATTTTATTTATAATTTTTTAATATATATAGATATATTATTTTTACCACACACGCACATAATACAAAACTAATATATAAATTTTATTAATATATATTTAAATTAATATTATTTATTTTTAATAAAATATATATTTTTTACCACCCCCGCAATTATCAATAACACAAAATTTTTTTAAATTTTTTTTAAAAAAAAAATTATTTTTAAAAATTATTTTTCCCCTCATCATATTTATTTTAAAAATTTTAAAAAAAATATATTATTTTTAAATATATTTATAAAAAAAAATAAATAAAAATAATTCCATTATTAAAATTATTAAATTAGTAATTTTAAAAAATTTATACTAAAACAAATTATAAAAAAAAAAAAAAATATTAAATATAAATATTTTTATGGAAAGGGAAGAAAGAGAGAGAGAGATACACATTATCATATTTAAAGGGAAATATGAGGTCTTTATCGACGGCCCCCCCGGTGCCCTCACCTCCCCCCCAATATTTCCCCCAGTTGCTTCAGTCCTTCCGGCGCTGGGAGCCACTATTTTACCATGATGACTAGCTTTGACAATTCGTGCCCAACCCCGACGTGGTAAAGGGCGCCTAGCCTTTTGCCTCAGCGGGTTGGGCCCGATTTGACCCCTAGACACTCTTGTTGTTCCCTTTCTGTGCTGTACTCTTCATCAAAAAAGATCAAGCCGTCAAAAGTTAATACCCCGCAGCCCTTGAATAGGGTTCTGAGCCGTTACAACTGGTAACATCGGAGTTGCTGCATCCTTTGCGATTGCAGCACAAACGCACAACTTCCATAGAAAAAACACTCAGCTGCTCCTACAGACAGGACTATAAAAACCCCGTAATTAAAATGTTTAGCCCTTTCTTTTTCTTTTCCTTCCCTTTTTCTCCATAAATGTGGGAACCCTTTTTTTTTTGGGGGGAAAAAAGCTAATGACAGCAAATGACTTTCCCCATATTCTCTTGACCTCAGACGCATTACCCCTGGATCACGTTGTGGGCAACAACATATCATTCATTACTTTAAATATTAATTAATTTCTCATATTTAAAATTTATGTGTTTTTTAAAGATTTCAATTTATCTTGTTCCTCTCCTCACCCCAACCTGACTGCACTTTCTCTTTCTCGCTGCATCGGTTTGGGGCATGGAAAAGGGTCAATGATGACCACTTCATTCCCGTTGACCGACCTCACTTCTCCTTCTCCCTTCCGGGTTTTATTGGGGTGGAAGGGGCAAGAGAGGACCCTCGTTTTTTTTCCCCAAAATTTGGTTGTTTTTTGAACCTTGGGGATTAATGTAGCATTTGGTGACACGTTTTTATCATTTTAGAACGGAGCTTGTAACGCGATTTTATATAAATTTATTATTTCGAGTATAACGTACGATATTCCCCCATATCATAGTGCAACAGGATTGCCCCAGCAAATTTTGAGTCGGTGTGATCTGCAGTTAAAAACTTAAAGGACTAGGGGTTTTAAGCTAAATAATTTTCGTTATAATCCACCTTCTCACCGTCTAGAACCTTTTATTTTTGGGGGAATTCCCAAGCGATGGTGATCGTAATACCAGTGGAATGCACGAGATCCTCAAATATGCAGAAGAGAGAGGTTATTTATAGATTTTCCTGGCTTAGTTCGCTTTGGGTATAGGATCCCTCCGTTGATGAAGTCTAACATGCATAGCTAGACATGGCTATCTCGGCAGTAGATTTTCTGACCCTGAGTAGATTTGCTTGCTAAATAGCTTGTGAATACTTTTTTCACGTCACCATTCATTAATGTGTACATTCTGTCGCATATCATTCAATATTGAATTCAGTGCGGTAATTGAAATTAATTTTATATAGCTAGCATTGCTAATTTACCTCAGTTTTGTAATACTGAACATTAATATTCGTGTTTGTGATTCATTCTCTGTGTGAGGTCACTCTCACTTTCACTCTCCTTCATGCTCACTGTTGCTACTTGCTACACACTCACTCGCTCATCCACGCAGAGCAAAAGATACTGAAACCTTTTCATTTATAGGGTTTGTTGCTGTTGTAGTTGCCGGTGT
>NW_023659330.1:866657-879157 GCF_015228065.2 Penaeus monodon
TACAGACCAGCTCTTACTGCACGGCAGGAATCCAGGGAACCCACTTCCATAAACATGTCCTGGGATTCTGAAACAAATAAATACAAGGCAGATATCTTTGTGTGAATAAAAGACGAAGTTTCTTCGACAGGTCTTAGGAAACTATGGACACTAAAAACATCCAACCCCAACCCTGGCAGGGGAAGCGCTAGATACATAATCAGCTGTCCAGAGGAAATCCTGGGCCAAACCGTCACATGTATCAGATAATAATACAAATGAACATCCTGCTCTCGTGGAGGAAAAATTAAATGTACCCCCTCCTGTGAGAGCTGTAATAGCATATCCAAAATAGCATCTGGGGGTAAGAGTTCCAGTGATAAATGTCCCTTAATTGCATCTCTTAACCCACCTATTAATGCATATTGGTCATGTCTGATCCATTTTAAAACTGACCTGTAATTTTCCATGGTCAGACTAAGCAAATATAAATGTCAGTCTTTTGACTGCCCAATCTAACAACCCAACAGAATCCTCCAGCCTTTTTTGAGCCTCCTCTAGACGTGTAACATCCCCGAGGATGCTTTCCAGGAGGGAAAATGATTTGCGAGCTGTCACCTCAGTAGACACGAGCATAGAGTGTAGTCTATCTATCCTGCCGCTTGTTACTACCCCCAAGACGATGGAACGTCTTTATTGTGATGTCTCTCCCATCATCAAAAAAAAGTCTCAAATTACTGATGTCTGATGATCAATCTCATTTGACATCTACTGAACCATTGCCCTTAACCCATCTATAATGGGTGACCTGAGGTCAGAGGTCATTGCCCCTACCCTATTCCTGTCATCCTGTTTTGTACTACTTAAATGTATAGTATCCAAGCGTTTCTCTATGTCCTGAAGCCAGGCCTGGAGCTCAAGCAAAGGCCCGGTAAGCCGTGACCTCTCTACTTCTATGGGTATGATCTGCACTGATGAAGTGTAGAGGACCCGTCCCTCCGGAATGAAAACTAGCCTGGTGCTTGCCAAAGAATCCTGCGACTCCATCCGGGCCCCCACTCCCAAAATAACCTGAAAAACAACCTAAAATGAGCATGACATTACAGAAACAAGAGATCTACCCTGACTTCCACTCATTAAGAACTATCCACCCCGGAGCTTCCTTCCTGCTCCTTAGAATCAGTAGGATCATGGATTGGATAGGCCCTATTTACATTTCCCCCCTGTCCCGGGCCAAGAGATGTCTCTAACTTTAGCCTGTCAACATGAATCTTACATTCCTTCCCATCAGACAACCTCCGTAACTTATATACTACTTCGCTAACCCTTATAAATAATGGTTGTACCTTTTTACTTAAACCAGGCTTTGGTATAGCCTGCATATATACCCAGTCACCTTCCACTAAAGGACGGTGCCTAGCCCACGGTCTGTGAGCAACACGAGAGATGGAGCTGAGCTCCTTCTGCCGAGGTATGGAGAATGTCCCCCTTTTATTCACCGGCTACATCCTGGGCGGCGCTTGCTTCCACGGCTGGAGTGTCAGGTTTATCAGACCGTGACAGGGGGGTGAGTCGCTGGGCTTGCTTGAGGGGGACATGTAGGTCACCTAGGAGGTCCTTGGGTGAACCAGGCTCCGGAGTGGAAGGTGCAAAGTGGCTGCTTCCAGTGATAAGGTGTATTCAGGAGGCAGTGACAGGAAAGCGCAGCCTTTGTTCAGCCAGGGACAGATGTGAGGAGCACCACCTTCCGGATGTTGTTTATATCGCTCAGCCACGTACAAGGCTCGTCTTCGAGCCGTCTGCAACATCTGTAATGTTGAAATGGCAGAAATATTACTGTGACAAGGCCAGCGGCCGCTGGTAGGTGGCAGGTCCCTCTCGTGCTTGACATGCTGTGTGGCAGAATGCAAGGGTTGCCATGAACGTCGACTGCCGGGTCCGAGTAGTAGCGGCGCGTCAAGTGCCAATGTCTGTGCCATTCGCAACCAGTTGACCAAGTCCAAACCTGTGCATGGCTAGTCTTTCAGGTGGTGTGGGGGGGCAGGGGTTAGTTGTTACCTTGTTCTATCCGTTCACCGAGGCGACGAATGGTGACCTTATGATAGATATAGAAGTAAAGGAAGACGATGAGGATGCCAAGAAGGGTGATTTAGACAGGGTAGCCAAAGGTAGTGTGATGTGAGTCAAGGAAGAGCATAGGTATGTCATCAGGTGGTGGGAGTAATCGAAGGCTTGATCTTGGTAGTGTTACATTAAATGTTGGTAGTGGTAAGCTAAAAGGGGTGTTCACCGGAGCATTTAGTCTGGAAGACATTAGTAAGACGTGTGTTGCTGGTATGGTAATTGAAGAAGTATTGAGTTGGCAAGTGTGGGGTAGTACAAACGTGCCTGTGATAAGTGTGTCATTGGGTGCATCATGGCATTTAATAGTTGATGTTGTAACTTGGAAGAAGTGTAGGATTGATACATCAGGTAAGGACAGGACAAAGGGATATGGTGAAAGAGGAATCTCGTCAAAAGTGCACTGGGAGTGTATGTTGATGCTAGACAAGAGGGCACGTGAACCAGATGGAATGTTATAACAGGTCTGTGGTAGGGTGTGTGTGTAGCATATGAAACGACGGGGTGATGGCTGTAGACACCCATCAAGGAAGTCAGGGGATGGAATGAATAGGGACCGACTTTGCAGGGACTTAAGGATGATAGTGGGGGCAGAAGAGAGGATACATGGGGTACTGTTAATAATGTGAGGAAAGGGGTGTATACGGTATGTTTGAAATGTGTTTAAGGGTAGGAGGGGTATAAGGACGGACAGGCCACGGGGTGTCAGGTAAGAACGTAGATGGGTGTAGAAGAATGTTGTGTCTCCAAAATTAAAAGGGTTTGGTAAGACATAGAGGTGACCCTGGTTATGAAGTTAAGCATATCATGTGGGGATATTAAGCCTGGAAAGACCTCACCACGGGCAGCCATTATTAGGTCTGTACTGAAACGCTCTACATCACTCATGAAATTATGTATAGCTAACTGATAAGAAAATACGCTAATACCGAAGCGGGTGAATCGTTGCACGTTAGTGATATCCTTGGATAAGGTATGTAACTGTTCCTCAATACTGGAGCATAAGGTGGAGAGTGACTTAACATTCCTACTAATATAATCTAAGCATGAACCAAAGAGTCAGATCTTGCAATGATGTTATGTAGGAATGACTTATAATCAGCAAGACGGCTGTTAAGGGTGTCTTCGTCAATGACACCAAAAAATGCGTGTGCAATATTTCCAATTGCGTTTATAAGACCACGGCGAGAGCGTGAATGGTTGCTGGTAGTGAATTTACTCAAGTCATCTATTGTGGCATTCAGGATGTGAGTGAGAAGCTCTCTCTGTGTACCATTCAAAATCTTATCATGATATATATATGATCTTAGCTCTTTGACCTTGGCATGGTGAAATGTGGCAAGTGAAGAGAATTCTAATAAAGGGGTGAGTACTACAGTTATCTCTACATGATTAGTGACAGGGAAGGTTACACCAAGGTCCTCTATAATGGCGCAAGGGACGCTCTGTAGATTCGCGAGATGGGCGCCACTAACAGAGAGAAGGGACAGGAAGAGGACGGGATTCATCTGCAAGCATAGAGGACCTGGTGAGGTGAGGCACTACAATCAGAGACTGCTCTACAAAGTACTTATTAGCAAACTTCAGTTGGTGGAACCTTGATAGTGACTCATCCTTTAAACTCCTGCAAAGTGCCTTGTTATTGCGACACTGTAGCACCATGTAGGGCCCATCGAAGATAGGGGCTACCTTGGGCATAGGAGAGTTTGTGGATTTTATGCTCCCACTTCAATTGCCTTAATCCTTGCTATCTTATGTTGGTTTGAAATTATTTTGTCCCTGGATAAAGTTAGCTTTTCCTTGGCTAACGTAAAGGCTTTTTGTTGTCTGATAAGTAGTGTCTTGGCATAGTTGTCATCATAGTTGGGGTCTGGCTTCGCATCCAAGAGCTCGTAAGGGAGTCTTTTGTCCGTACCGAATAGCAGGAAATGAGGGATGTCACCCGAGTGAAGAATGATAATTGCAGTTAATAGCTGATTGTACAATGGGTAGATAGAGGTCCTAGTCGTCATCATGGTCAGTAATCATAGTTCTCATTAAGTTTAAGACAGTCTTGTTCAGTCTCTCTGTAATACCATTGGCCTGAGGTCGGTATGGGAGGATATTAACCTTCTTGACATTCATAACTGTGAGAGGATCTTATTACAGAATTCTGTTCCATTATCGCTGCTGAGCTGCTGGGGGGACTGGTATCTGCATATGATATTGTTATAGAAGGCTCTAGCAATGGTGTGAGCTGACTTGTCCGGTACAGGAACAAGCTCACAGTATCTACTGAAGTTTTCAATGAAAACTAGAATGTACCTGTTGCCTCTGGGGGTTGGTATAAAACCTGAAAGGGTATTGCAAGATACTTTCTGGAAGGGATATCATACAACAATGAAGGGGCAGGCTGATGGGTTGAGCCCTTGTATAATGGGCAGACACGACAACTCTTAACATGTCAAAAAACTCTCTGGAATAACCTGGGGAAATAGAATCTTGATCTAGCACACTGAACAGCTTTGGAAGCCCCAGCGTGAGCTGCCTCCAATGATTTATGGGAGTATTTAAGGATGAGGGGGACAAGGCACTCAGGGACTACTAACTGTCTATAACTAATCTTTGTCTTCCTCCTTTTTTTCCTGGGCATGGACAATCTAAAGAGGAGGCCAGACTCGTCCAGGTTTAAAATCCTTAACCGGAAGATGGTCTCTTGGGGGTAAAGGGGTACGTAATTTCCTTGGGGTTAGCTTCTAGACTTTTGATGATGTCCTTATACAAGCTGTCACTTCTCTGCTTTTCTTTTATGGCATTACTATCTAGAGCATCTATGGGTGGGTAGTTATCAGAGAACAGGGAGTATACAGGTGCTCGAGATAAGGCGTCTGCAACCTTATTGCAAGGACCAGGGGTATACACAATCGATTGGTTGAACTCTAGCAAGGTATCCAAATGCCTGGCCAATTTACCATGGGGGTCTTTGCAAGACATGATATGGGTCAGTGGCTGATGGTCCGTTCTTACTTCTATATCATAGCCTAGAATTAATTCTCGAAAATGTTTGAGTGAACATATAATATTTAGCAATTCCTTGTCAGATGTCAAATAACGCTTCTCAGCAATATTAAAGTGCTGCTCCTTGCCCCAAACAAATTCGGAGTCATTTTTAAGTAGCCGGGAAAGAGGGCTTGCAATGGAACCAAAATGGGGTATGAAGGGTCTGTAAAAACCTGCTAAACCTAAGCTCTTAATCTGATGTTGATCCTTAGGGACAGGGAAGTTACTTATGCTCTTTACCTTATCATTAGGGGAGATTCCTGCTGAAGTTACGGTATGACCAAGAAACTCAAGGGAAGAGGCAAAAAAACAGCACTTTTGAGGGTTAATGGTGAATCCAGCTTCAAATAGTCTACTAAAAATCTTCCAGAGCTTTACTTCGTGCTCGGCAACATCCTTTGAGACCATTAATAGGTCGTCTAGATAAATGAGTACGTCATTACCAACAAGACCACTCATGACAAGGGACATTAATCGTGCAAAACTCAATGGGGCATTTCTTAGGCCAAAGGGCATTCGTGTGAATTTCCAGTGTCCAGAAGGGGTGGAAAAAGCAGTTAGCTTTTGGGAATCAGGGTGCATGGGTAACTGATGAAATCCCTTAGCTAAGTCAAGAGTCGAGAAGACTTTGATGTTAGTCCCGATGTCTTGTAATAACAGACGAAGGGAAGGAATGGGAAATGGTTCAGGAATAGTTAATTTGTTTAGTCGTCTGTAGTCAATAACTGGTCTCATTGTCCCATCTTTCTTGGGTACCAGTAACATTGGAGTGGACCAGGGTGAGGTATTTGGGGTTATTATACCTTGATCGAGTAAGTTAGCAGTAGCCTTGTCGAGAGCAGAGCGGCGGCTATGAGGGATGCGGTAACTTGGAATAAAGACAGGCTGAGCATTGGGAACCAGGATAATCTTATGTTCTAGGAGATCAGTCTTGCCAAGGGGTCGAGACTCAGAAGGCAATAGGGAGGGATATTCCCGGAAGAGGCGAGACAAGATCTCATAACCCTCATCAAAATCTGGAGAGGGGATAGTCGAGAGTGTTTCATGAGAGGAGGGAGGTGACTCGCCCAGAGTGGGCTGAGTTTGAGTGGTTGCAGTGAAGGCAGGCGGTGGTAGTTCCATGACTTCACCTTTAGCTAGTTCATAATCAACTACTCGGGTGTTATTGTGAAGTCAGATGGGGGTAGGAGTTAGGTTAATCAGGTGGAGGAATGTCTCACCTTCAGAAATGGAATAAAGTGCTGGCAAGATGGCAATTCCCTTAACACGAGATCCAAGCATGCGCCCTCGTTTACATGTGTTACAACATTGACAGGCATGTCGGAGAATGGAGGAATGGTGGTAATTTCCTTGACACGAAAGTGTAATGCACTGTCTCCCATAGTCCATGAAAAGGGCCCAAAATGTGTAGCAGTAGCAGGGGTAGGACAAGTAGGGACATTATGGGGAGGGGCAGCAGGAGTATCTTGGTCCAAGGCTTGAGAGGTGGGAGGCTTACTTGGCACAGAAGCGGGGCTTCTCTGGCTCCTGGGTTTGGGACGATGCTTGGGGAGGTCAGGGGTTTGGGGTGGTGTTTGTTGAGGGGAATATCTTTCCCAGTTATATGGCTAGAAATTGAGTCTTTGTTGTGGTACTTATGAGGGGGCCTGAGTGCATCATAACTGTTGCAATGAGTCCACATGGAGAAAGGCTTAACGAGGGAGAGAAACTTGCCATTAAACTTAATTCTGTTATTCCTAGGATCATGGACAATACCTGTATGCCAGAGAAACTCATGGCCCAGGAGGAGATCACCAGGGACAGTATGGGACTCGGTAACAATAAATGGATGGAGAAACGAAATCCCATCAAACTTAATGTACAGCCTGATTTCTCCTATTACCCTCAGACTGTTACCAGAAGCACCCCGTACAGACTAGCGGGGAGGTTGGATCTTGAGATCTAAACCAAACCTTGACAAAGTTGAAGCGGACACTAGACTGACAGACGAACCACTGTCTAAGAGGAACATTGCTGGTTTACCATTCAGGCATGCAGAAAGCAGAGGGGGGTAATTGCAATGGCTAGCAGTAACAGAGGCTATCAATTGAGTACGGAGTCCCATGGGATTTCTGCATCTGGGGAAGGGTTTTCTGGGGGGTATCTTGGGGGTCTTCGAGAAGTTCCTCTAAAAAATGGCACGACTATTGTATTTTGTGGGGGCTACTTCCACGTCTAGCTTTTGTTAATAAACCCTGTGTTATAGCATTCTGTTCTGTATAGTCTTTGCATTGATACCATGGGTGTCCATAAATGTTGTGGAATGGGTATACAGGAATGTTCCGGCAGTCGCGAGAAAAATGGCCATGATGTAAGCATTTGTGGCAGACAGACTTTTCAGGGATCCAGTTGGTAACAGCAGGGGGTCTAAAGAGAGGACGAGGGATTGGGGTGTTCTGATAAGATGAGTTCGGGGTAGCAGGATAAAGTCCTGGCATGCGGAGGTAGTAACTGGACCGAGGGTTAGGGCGAGCAGGTAAGGGAACGAGGGGCGGGTTGGGTTGGCGTGTTGGCACACAAACGAGTTCAGTGGAGGATTGGGGTTGGAGAGGAGAGGTCGGTTTCGCAGATAAAGCATTGGTTACATACACGTCATTGCCAGCAACTTCTTTAACTGCCTTAGAAAAAATGTCTGGCAGTTCAATGTTATCTATATTTCCTATTTCACACCAAACTTTCTCCTGGCAAATGGGGTGAGTGATGATGCAAATACTGCTGAAGTGAAGTAAAGCATATATTCATTGTGAGATGCGGTATCACGAAATGAAGGGTTAGGTTGTTGGTCAAAAGCATGAAACGCTTCCCTAACCTTTGGTGAGGTAAGTTCAAGACGGGAATGAACAGCATTTAAACATTTCTTATCAAACCCGTTGTCTGATCTCAGTGTCCCCGTTGATACTATAAATTCCTCAATTCCCTTGATCAGGGAATCTATGTCTCGCTTCAAGCTGCCGTCAAACTTGGTAACAACCGAATAGGGCTGGAGGAAGCTTGGGTCAGTGGTTGTGGAGGAGTCTGAAGGCATTGTGGAGAGAGGAAAATGAGGTACACGGGGACGAGGGGTCGTAGGGGAAGGAGGAGGAGGTGGGTGTCTAACGTTATGTAAAGGAGAATTGCTGGTGAAATGTGCGATGCCGTTTGCTTGTTTGTTTGTTAAAAATGTCTTTTCTATACCAACTATAGCTGCATCTATTTCCAAGATAGACTGTCTCAGCTGCGTGTGAAAGGTCGTGCTGTGTAATTGGGCATATGCAGATAACATATCTTACCTAAGGGTAAGGTTCAAGGCAGTAAGAAAAGAATTATCAGTTTGGAGATTTTTAATTACAGAGAAAATGTGAAAAGAACGAAGGTCTTAAGGGAAACAGGTAACTTATCAATGGGTGTTTGGGAGGGTAGGAAACTAGCCATACACTAGAGTGGACTTACCCCGAAACGGAAGTGTGGTCGGCGACAGACGTCGGCAGGTAACGTAGCGCTGCAGAGCAGTCGGCGAACTATCGGCATTGTGAGGCTTGTGGACACCACTGCCATCAGATGTGAGCGACATGAGAGATGGACTTAAGGCGGATAATGAAAATGGCCTTGGCTTTTGGCTTTATTCGCTAAAGGTGAGTGGATACAAGCTGAGCTCCTTCTGCCGAGGTATGGAGAATGTCCCCCTTTTATTCAGCGGCTACATCCTGGGCGGCGCTTGCTTCCACGGCTGGAGTGTCAGGTTTATCAGACCATGACAGGGGGGTGAGTAGCTGGGCTTGCTCGAAGAGGACATGTAGGTCACCTAGGAGGTCCTTGGGTGAACCAGGCTGCGGAGAGGAAGGTGCGAAGTGGCTGCTTCTAGTGATAAGGTGTACTCAGGAGGCAGCGACAGGAAGGCGCAGCCTTTGTTCAGCCAGGGACAGATGTGTGGAGCACCACCTTCCGGATGTTGTTTATACGGTCTATCTCGCGGCCTTCGCCTTATCTCCTCTTCAATGTGATACTGGTAGTGCTTGAAAACCTTACTACCTATCACTCGAACCTCTTGAGAATAATTCTCTAAATTATACCAGGGGGCCGTCCCCCCTGCAAATAGCAAATATGGCCATTTTGGGTCACGGTGCTTCAAAGCAAAAAATGGAGAATCTTTAATTATCCGATGGTAGGCTGTGTTGTATGCTAAGGTGGCCATAGGCAACATCACGTTCCAGCTATTCGGGTTACTGTTAAGATACCATTTACTCTCTCTACCTAGCCATTTGAACTAATGTGATAAGGGGTTATGGCATGTCTACCCATGCGTAACTGTGTACATAGCTCCTTAAACAACTCATTTATGAACTCCCAACCACCATCTGTCACGATATGCCCTGGAGCTCCCTCATTTATTACTACTGTCTCCATGAATGCTCTAGCTACCTCCGGCGCCTCCTTTGATTTTAAAGGAGCCGCATAGAGGTACTTAGTTAAAGCATCCATCACTGTGAGAATATATTTCAACCCTTCTGCTACTGGGAAAGGAACAACCAAATCCATGTGAACTCTCTGAAAAGGTTCAGTAACTTCTGGATAACTCAATAGAGGTGCTGGAACCTCCCTCCCCGGTTTACAATGCAAACAGGTTTCACATTTCCTGCAAAACCTCCGCACTGCATCCTTCATCCCCCTAAAGAATGCAAATTTCTCCAGCCTCACTAGTGTAGCAGTCACCCCTCCATGGCCTGAGATAGGAAGACTGTGTGCCAGCTGCAAAGCAACCTCTTGGAACTCTCCTGGTACCACTACCCTAAAAATCTTAACCCCATACACGTTCGTATGGACATTATATAACAGCCCAACTGGCCGAACTTGATAACTATCTATGCTTCCAGGAAGACGCCTACCGAGACCCTCCGGCAAGGCCACCCCGTTCGCCAGGTGACACTTCACCACACCCCAAAAAGGGTCTACTGCCTGAGCCTTCCTTAACTCCTCAACAGACCATACCTTTATAACTTCTGGGACCCCTAATCCATAGATCTTCCTGCATCACTAAGTTCTACTGCTCCTCTGGCAAGCTGTCTGCTTCTAGTAATGGCCCCTACTACCAAATCATCAATGGGATGATCAGCCTCTCTGATACGGGGTAGCGCATCAGCTACAACATTATCCCTCCCAGGTATATAGTCTACCTGAATATCAAAATCCGCTATGGCCATCTGCCACCTAGCCACCCGGTCTGATCCTTCCTTACTAGCAAATGAAAGCCGCAAAGGCCAATGGTCCAAATGGACCTCCCACCGGATAACCCTGAAATGCACGATTCACTCGAAGCCATAGACAATAGCTAAAGCCTCACGCTCCATCGTACTATAATTAAGCTCTGGCCCTTTTAGTGCCCGACTAAAATATGACAAAGGCCGTAATACCCCATCATCGTCTCTATGTTGAAGGACTCTCCAATGGCAAACTTGCTGGCATCGGTGGTTAATACAAAATTTCTATCAAAATCCGGGAAGTTCAGTACTATATCCTCGCTTAAGTCTCCCTTCAAAAACTCAAAAGCCTCTTTTGCCTGAGAATTCCACTCTAATATACTCTTATTATCTACCGAGTGAAATCCTCTGGTTAAGTCAACTAATGGTTTGGATATAT
The DNA here is from genome assembly GCF_015228065.2 of Penaeus monodon. Taxonomy (NCBI): domain Eukaryota; kingdom Metazoa; phylum Arthropoda; class Malacostraca; order Decapoda; family Penaeidae; genus Penaeus; species Penaeus monodon. The sequence goes on from NW_023659330.1 coordinate 877,449, forward strand.
CTGCAAAGCCCTTAATGAACTTACGATAATAATTTGCAGTGCCTAAAAATACCTGCAATTCTCGTATAGTAGTTGGAAGGGGATACTCCTTCATCACCCTAACCTTCTGTGGCTGAGGCTTCACCCCAACACCTGAGATAATGTGGGCCCAAATAATCCACCTGGGGCTTGAAGAAGTTACACTTCGATTTGCCTCTTTCAGCCGTTCCATCACTGCTCTCAAATTTTCACAGTATTCTTCCCATGAATCTCCAAGAACAGCAATATCATCTAAGTATACAAACCCAACCTCCCCTACTAATCCGGTGAGAACCTAGTTTATAATCCACTGGAAGGAGGCAGGAGCATCCTTCAAACCAAAAGGTAATACATTCATATGATAGTGCCCCTCCAGAGTCGAGAAAGCCATAAATTCCTTACTTTGTGAAGTTAAAGGTATTTGGTGATAGCCTTGACGAAGGTCAAGACAAGAAAAAACCCTACTCCGACCCATTCCTTGTAAGACCGTATCTATGTGCGGCAATGGATACCTATCATCTTGGATTACTTCATTTAACAATCTAAAATCCAAGCACAGCCTTAGACTTCTGTCCCTCTTCTTGACGGGTACTAAAGGACTGTTATAAGGTGACCGTGAGGGTAAAATCATCCCCTGTGACATCATATCCTCGATTTGTCGCCTAATCTCTTCCCTATACTTTAAGGGGATCGGATATGACTTCTTATAGATAGGGGGTCCCTCTGCCCTAATCTCATGGAAAAATTGATCAGAGATCACTAATGGTTTGTCATCCAAAGAAAACACTCTTGAAAACTCTCGAACTAATCCTGACAACATGTCATGTTCCTTTGAACCCTTGCGAACCAGCTATCTACCTCCTCTAACAACCTAACTACCTTGGTGTCCGTAGTACTTATGCTAACACTGACAGTTCCTATCGCAACTATATCCTCGTCAAGTTGACGTTTTTGCAACTCGACAACGTCCCCTATGCAGACCGTTGACTCTACCTCAACTGGAAAATCCTCCTCCACCGCACAAGGAACTCTGAACCAAAGACTACTCCCGAACCGTCGTATCCCGACTACTCCCTCCGAAAGTCTTAAGCCAGCCGACTTCCGTGGTATAAACAGCATGGAACCTATCCTTTCCGGAACCTCTCCACCCCCAATCTGACTCTCTTACGCTACGCTGCTATCTGCAGTGTTCTCCACTTCACTTACGAGTACCACAGGTGGATGGGCTGAGGTGGATGGTTAACAAATACAACCTGATGTGTCCAAATAAAATCCCATCCCAACAGCAACTTCCCTGGCAAATTCCATGAATCTGCCACTAAAAATGAATGCTTGACCTTGACTGGCCCAAACTCCAGTGGAATATCGACCTCCCCTCTTTGGGCTATATCAGTGACACCACCCCACCTGACCTTAAGATCGGAATCTTTTATCTCGATATTCCTTCCCTGTAGAAAACTACTACAGACTAATGAACACTCCTCTGCCGTATCAAATACGACCTTTGTTAGTTCACCCAAAACTACTAAATCAAACAAAAGTAACCCTTTACCAAAAGACTGTACAGTGATAACTATCCCCATCCCTAAAAAGGAAACTGATGACATAGCCAGAGTCCCTTCCCTCCTCGTTTTTTTAATAAGGAGGCGGGGAGTCCTGTCCTCCCTCTTTCTTCTGAAGTCGCAACGGAC
>NW_023659330.1:884157-892908 GCF_015228065.2 Penaeus monodon
AGATCTAATGAGCCTTCATTCCCGTCAAACCAGCATGATAGTAAGAGGGTGGAGTATAGTACCAGGAGTACTGAACTGCCAAATACCCACAGGACTGTAAATGCAAAGTCGTCAGAAACATGTGGTGAGAGTAGGAATTTTGCTTCTCGCGGTGAGAATGCCGTCATTGCAAGAAACACGGTCATGTCATGAATGACTGTTTTAAATTGGCAAATGAGCGTTCTGACAGTAACAAAGTATTTTTCACGTCAATGCTGATAAGAAGAAAGAGGTTGCATCTAAATATCATGGTGATAAACGTGATCTTGGCCTTTCCCCCTTTTCCATGACAGAATCTACAAATGACTCCTTCATTTAAACCCTTTTGTTCTACAGGCTTTATTAGTGCTGATGAATCATGCACGTCTTCTTCCCCAGTCACTATACTACGGGATTCGGCTGCAGATATACCAGTGGTGCTCAAAGAGGCTGTTTGTAACCCTGATTGTTACACTGGAGAGATGGTAATTAGCAATGGACTGAAAGGGTACAAGAGCATACCCATTTGTGAAGTTTACCTTAAATCTGATTTAATATCCGGTTATGCAAGGTTAGGTGTTGTTGACAGGCTACCAAGTGATGGCATTTCATTTCTTAAGGGTAATGATCTCGTTGGTGATAAGGTGTGGCCTTACCTTGTGGTTTCACCTTGTTCCACGAAAGCGAACACTGTAGATTTAGAGAGGGAGTATCCCGACCTCTTCCCTGCATGTGCTGTCACCCACAGTGCGAGTCGTAGGACCTCCCCTCCTACCAAAGCGCTTACTCCCGGTACTACATTGCCAGAGGAGAGCCCTTGTGATGTAATTACTGAGTCATTTACTCTAGTTTATTTCTTCGATTCATCTGCTAAAGTTTTAGGTAAGTTTACATCTGATAATTCTGATATAGTGAATTTCAAAAGCACTCTAGTTACTAAAGAAAAACTCATTGAAGAACAACGTAAAGATCCTGATTTGAAAGTTTTTTATGATAGGCTTACCGACATAAGTGAACTTTAAAATTCCAATACGTGCTACTATTTCCAGTCAGGCGTTCATATGCATAAATATAAGCCCTATAATATATCTGCAGACGATACAAGTAAGACCGTGCATCAGATTATAATTCCCAAGTCCCTTTGTACTGATGTTTTGAATATTGCACACATTAGTGGTCATTTGGGAGTCAAGAAAACTTATTACAAGATTTTAGCAAATTTTTATTGGCCGAAAATGAAGAGAGATGTTAGTCGTTATTGCCAATCGTGCCATATCTGCCAAGTAAAAGGTAAACCAGGAGCTGGCATCAAACCATATTCCTTGCAACCTATCCCATTGTTAAGAGAGCCTTTCAGTAAAGTAGTTATCGACTGTGTAGGTCCCTTTCCAAAGACTAAATGGGGTAACAAGTTTCTGTTAACTCTATTTGATGTGGCCACCAGATATCCTGAAGCTTTTCCCCTCAGACGCATTACTACTAGGAATGTTGTGAAGGTCTGATAAAGTTTTTCACCCAGGTGGGTCTGCCTACCGTAGTACAGTCAGATCAAGGGTCAAATTTCACGTGCAGACTGTATGACCAAGTTATGAAGTCCTTGGGTATACATCAGAGCAGATCCAGCATATATCATCCTCATCCTCAGAGTCAAGGGGTAATTGAAAGGTTTCACTATACTCTAAAGACAATGGTTAAAACCTTTTGTTTAGAGAATAGATTTGCTTCTATTTTCAGTAAAGGGCAGTGTTCAAGAGAGTCTAGGGTATTCACCATTTCAGTTAATTTACGGCCATGAAGTGCGTGGGCCACTAAAAGTCGTAGAGGAGTGTTGGTTAACTGAAGAGGAGGAAATTCCTATGGCTGCTTATGTGAATAAATTTAAACATAGATTACAAACGGCTATTTCAGTAGCCCATAATCATTTGAGTAAAGCTCAGGCTAAAATGAAAGAACAGTTTGATAAAGTAAATAATACTGGAGAAAGAGGCTTTAATAAGGGTGATTTAGTTTTGGCCTTGCTACCTCTTGCTAACCAGCAGGCAAAGGTTCAACGCTTGAAAGAACAGGGGATCATCAGTCCCAGCCTTAGCCCCTGGGCATCACCCGTGGTGCTAGTTCCCAAGAGTAGTGGTACTTACCGACTATGCGTGGACTACAGGAAGGTGAATGCGGTAACTGTGGCGGATTCGTTTCCCCTCCCGAGGATGGATGACATCAGGTAGCGTGGGGAAGGCATGCTACCTGTTGAAACTGGATCTTCTCCAGGGCTACTACCAAGTTCCGTTAACTGAGAGGGCGAAGCCGATTTCTGCGTTTCACTCCTGCCAGCCTCTACGAGTTCAGGGTTCTTCTGTTCGGGATGAGGAAAGCCCCAGCGACCTGTCAGCGACTCATGAATTACCTGACGGCAGACCTGGAAGGCGTTCGTTACCTCGATGACCTCGTAATCTGGAACTAGTCCTGGGAGGAACATTTGGTCCTCCTGCGGGCGCTCTTCTCGGCCCTGTTGGCCGCCAATCTCACGGTAAACCTGCAGAAAAGTGAATGTGGACACGCCCATGTCACCTTCCTGGGTCACGTGAATGGTCAGGGCCAGGTCGCACCTGAAGCTGCAAAGGTGGAAGCAGTTCTACAGTATCCCCCGCCCGTCCTGTCGACGGGCGCGGGACTACAGTTTCGAAATCCACCTGGATTCCATCTTCAGACCTGAAGATGGAATCCAGGTGGATTTCGAAACTGTAGTCTCACTTTCAATAAATCTAGTTTTTGTATTGAGGGTTTTTCTTCCATATATATATATATATATATATATATATATATATATATATATATATTAATATATATATATAAAATATATATATAAAATTAATATTATTATATTATAAATTATATTATTATATTTTATATATATATATAATATATATATATATATTATATTATTTTAATATTTTAAATATATATATTATATGCTTAAATATAAATATATATATTTATATATATCATTTTATCTTATATATATCTATATATTATATAGGGTTATGATAGATAGATAATGTCCCCTAATTTATCCCTATATATATATAAAAAATATTATATATATTTTTTATATTATAATAGAAAATAAAATTAAAATAGATAGATAAATATGGATAGAATTTACATATTATATGTATATATATATATTATATAATATATATATTTTATATATAGTCTATATATATATATATATATATTTTAATATATATTATATATAATATATATATATATATATACTATATATATATATATTATATATATATCTATATATATGTATATATATAATAGATTATATTATAATTTTATTTTAATATATATTTTATTTATATATGTATATATATTTTATACTATATATTATATCTTTATCTATATATATATATATATTATATCTATACTATAATATATATACGTACATAAAACATATAAACATATATATATATTATATATATATATATATTATTATTATATATTATATATATATATATATATATATATATATATATATATGCATAACAAAACACACCACAAACACACACCACACACACACACCCCACACCACACAAAACACACACACACACACACACACCACACACACACACACACACACACACATATATATATATGCTGCATATAATTATTTAATGACTGACCTTTACCAGCCCCTTGCACCTTCTCCGTGGTTCACCTTTTACTTACGGGAGATAATGGAAACACCAGAGCTGCAGACAGATAGACAGCAAAACAGTACAGACAGATAGCTGCAAAAAAGACAGCGTCCAGCAGCAAGCCATCAGGTAAGGTAGCAGGCAGCAGACAAGGCAGTGACCAGCAGGCAAGGCAGCCGCCAGCAGGCAAGGCAACGGCCAGCATTTCAAATATGGCCCATTTCAAAACACACCCAAATCTCTCGCAGGGAGGCCCACTAAGGAATTTTAAAGGGTGTTTTCCCATAACTTCTAATAACCCTAAAGGACTCCCCGGGGCCCACTTGTACAGAATCCTTCCCTCACTCTACCATTGCCATGCACATAATGTTATTATCTTATAAATATATATTTAATACAGTACACTAGCCTCTACATACCAAACCAAGCAGGTGCCAACCCACCATGAAGCTTGTGGGGCAAAGCCCTCGGGAACCCCACAGGCGGATGGGCGATCCCACAGCCTGCCGAACCCCTTTATTTGGGGCAGTGTCGGCGGGGTCGGCAGAGGTGGCGTGCACCCGGGAGAAACCACCCGAGGCTTAAACCTCAGTCCTTGTGGACAGGATGAGCGGTTACCTCTGCTATCGCGAGAATTGAAGCGACTGGGAGTTGAGGTGGCTGCCCTCTCAGAGGTGAGAAGACCTGGTAGCAGCACAATCAGTGTGGGTGGGTACACCTACTACTGGTCGGACCGCAGCGATGGTCACCACTTCCAGGGTGTAGCCATAGCCATCTCCAGCCGACTTCAGCCCTCGGTAGTTGAGGTGATACCGGTTGATGAGCGTATTATAGCACTGAGACTGAAGCTTGCTTTTGGCTTTCATGTCTCTTATTGCTGTATACGCCAGTACCGATTTATGTAAAATTGATGTGAAAGAGGCGTTCTACACCAAACCTGCATTGTTCTGGCTGACTTCAATGCAGTATCCGGCTGTGACCGAGCTGGCTATGAGATGTCTGTCGGCCCCCATAGCTCGGGAGCTGATTCCAGCAGTGAGAATAGCCTCCTTCTCCGGGACTTTGCTAGGTCCTAGAAAATGGCTCCTGGTACCAGCGCTCCAACCCGCAACGCTGGACATGGTACAGCGATATGGGTACAGTGGCTAAGGGAGATCGACCACATCCTTGTTAGCATGCGATGGAGGATCCTCCAGAACTGCAGGGTTTACCGGAGTGCCGAGTTCTGTGGCACTGACCATAGGCTGGTTGTGGCTACCCTGTGGGTCCACTTCAAAACTCCCCGTCCCTCCAGTGGCCACCTGGACAGACAAAGGGAGGTGGAGTGTGCCCGTGGGTTCACCATGGCAGTCTCTGACCGATTTACGGAACTCGACAACCTGTCGGACCCAGTTGCTCTCTGGGGGCTCTTCAAGCATGTTGTCAACAATACTAGCAAGACCGATTTACACCACACCTCCGTCCCAAACACGCAGCCCTTCTTCTTGGGCAGGACACAGATTGTCGCCGGCTTTCCTCTTTTCGCACCGGAACAAACATCCGTCCTCGAAGGGAACCGCCGCATAAAAGGCACTCCGTAAGGCAGAACACCAGAGGTGACCCCAGCAGGCGGCCCAAGCCACACAGGGTCCAGCTCCACCACCTCGTCCTCCACCCGGGGACACGGGGATCTCTTGGGGGTCTCATATCTGTCTTCAAAAATAACTAGCAAGCTAAGCCCCTTTTCACTGACCCCCCAAGTCCATCTCTCGTCTTGCTCAATCTGGTGACGCGGTGCTCCTAATCTCTCGTGTCACTCATATTTCTGGTGGCTTGCGGTGGCCACTCGCTTACATCTGGCGATGTAGTGCTCTCAACTCATGTGTCGCTTACATCTGATGGCAGCGGTGTTCAAGAACCTCACAACGCCGACTCATATTCGCCTACCACCTCGCTCCTTGCCGACGCCTGTTGCCGATCCACGCGAAATGCCTCCCCGCCTCTTTTAATGCCCAGCCATAGCTACCAAGTCCTCTTCGATCACGCCTACCCGCACCATGTCTGTCCTACTACTTCGTGCTGACCACTCACGCCTGTGCTACCCTCCTGTCGAAGTCGCTGGAGATGTATCCTCGCACTCTACGCCGCCACACTCGCCAATCCGGCTCACCTGCCTCGCTAATTCTTCGCGAACCCTCGTCAACACAGCGCCCGGATGTCGCAGTTTTTATCCAGTACCAACAATCTTCCTCGATACTATCAAAAGTAAGTGTACCTTTTAATGCCAGAGTAACTATTGCCCTCCCTATACCCACCCACACCTTGCATACAAGTTGCCTTCTTTCAAATTCAAGTACACGCCACTCTATACTACATAACTCCTCCCTGTCAACCACTGTTTTTTTCAACACACTGAGATCAAACCTAAGTGACACGCACCCTCACTTCAGACCTCATTCCCCAGCCCAACCATCCCGTAATTGATGATTGTGTAGTATTTTTCTGTCTATTAAATTTTTATCCTCAGATTTGCACAATTAGCATATATCATTTCTCTCAGAACAATAATACCTTCGAATTTATTTTAAATTTTTGTTATGTTTGGCTGCTCTCATATTATTCATGTTTATTTGTGTCGAGTTAATGAAATTATCTATTTTTTCTCTTATATGTTATTCCTATTAGTAAACACTTCATTACTTCTTGCGTATTGTTATATTCTGTGTATACTCTATATCGTTCTTTATATCATTGTTTCTTTATACCTGCCGTGCTAATCTTCGCTCGTTCACATGTGATTTCGATCACCTGACTATCCTCTTATTTAACCCACCTGCTCACTCTACTCGGAATTCACTCTAAGATTGCGTATTTTACCAGTGCCATCCTTATGACTAATAACTGAACCCAAATCTCTTTTACGACGTCCTCTCGAAGTTCGATATCTTGTCCTCTAATGCTGGAGTTTATGCTTCTTTTTTAAGGTTTTTGGGGAATATGTACTGATGGTTTGTGTCTCCAGTTGCAAATAATGGCAAAACATTGGAGACCACCATGCTTTATATAGGCTTACTCGGTTACAATCACCGCAAGTTAATTTTAAGCCCGGCTCATGGCCGTAAACGAAGGAACCCTGCGCCCACCGCAACGAGAATTACGCTCATACGATTGAAGCGCCGAGACGCGCACTGTTGATTTTTCACCGCAAATTAAACCCGGCTCATGGCCGTAAACGAAGGAATCCTGCGCCCGCCGCACACTTACGCTCATACGATTGAAGCGCCGAGACGCACACTGTTAGAATTAAGTTCAGGCCCAGCTGCCTATGTGTTTTGCGAAACATATATACTTGCCTATTTACCCCAAAGATATGGAAGTCTTATTCAATTAACTTTTCTCTCTTCATATGATGGTACCTTATTGAACTCGCTACTTGACACGCCCTTCTTGTAACAACTTTCCTTATTATGCTCTCATTTTCTCGCAATTTAGTAAGGTGATTGACAAACACATTATCATCCTCCTCCTTAGCCCCTTTTCTGGCCTGGTACACTTATTTTTCAGCTTCTGAAGACGATGACCCTCCTCGCTACTGAATGTTGCACCTCAGTGCGAAACCTCTGCCACACCCGCCACCCGCCACCCGACGGCCTAGCGACTCTCGGATCACCAGGGAAACCCTCTGTAATACCAAACAGACCCTCTACTGCATCGTTTCAAGCGTTCCCGTCGGCTCGAGGACGAGCCTTGCGCGCGGCCGAGCGATGTCAACAATACGTAGCAAGAACCCGGGTGTACACCACACCTCCGTCCAAGCACGCAGCCCTTCTCCTTGGGCAGGACACAGATGTCGCCGGCTTTCTCTTTTCGCAAAAAGGAACAAACATCCGTCCTCGAAGGAACCGCCGCATAAAAGGACACGTCCGAAAGGCAGAGACACACAGAGAGAGACACAGCAGGCGGCCCAAGCCACACAGGGTCCAGCTCCACCACCTCGTCCTCTACCCGGGGACACGGGAGTCTCTTGGGGGTCTCATATCTGTCTTCAGAATAACTAGCAAGCTAAGCCCCTTTTCACTGACCCACTCAAGTCCATCTCTCGTCTTGCTCACATCTGGTGACGCGGTGCTCCAAACCTCTCGTGTCACTCATATTCTGGTGGCTTGCGGTGGTCACTCGCTTACATCTGGCGATGTGGTGCTCCCAACTTACGTCTCGCTTACACATGTAACACTCGAAGCAACCCAGGAGTCCATTGGCGTACGCCCGAGGGCAAGGCAGAATACCCTGGTGACATTAAAGGCCACTGAAGTGTGTCGCAAGGTTCGGCTGAATGGTAATCAAGTCTTGCGTCACTCCATGGTGTGTAGGGACAAGGAACAGTTCATCAGGAATCTGGCTGAGGAGGTTGAAGGCCATTTCTTGGTAAATGACCTTTGCCCTGCCTGCCAAGCCCTGAGAAAGCTGAACTCTAAGCCCTCCTCACAGATGACTGCAGTCCGATCAGCAGATGGACAGATCATATCAGATCATGCTGGGGTTCGTGAACGTTGGGCTGAGTATTTTGAGCAGTGTACCAGATAGACCCTCCAACAGTTAGCTTGGGATGCAAGCGATGTCACAGTGCCTTTTGCCGGACCCACTCATCAGAGAGGAACCCTCTACCCTAAAAGAAGTTACGATGGCGATTTCCAAGCTGAAGTTGGAAACTGCAGGCATATTGGGATCCCTGCTGAACTGCTAAAGGCTCGAGGCCTGCATAGAGTCCTGACTGCCCTTCCCCCGACCTGCTGAGGGGGGTGGTCATCCCTCTCTGGAAAGAGAAAGGGAGATCGTTGGGATTGTAAACAAATTCCATGGCATTATACTGCTCAGCATACCAGGCAAGGTTCTCGCCCACACCCTTCTGAAACGGACCCGCAATCAAATACTGAGGCATCAGAAACCGGAGCAGTCTGGATTTACTCCTGGCAAGTCCCAAAACCCAATTAAGACCGATTATTAAACGGAGCCTGCAAAACCCCAAACCCTTCCCACCTTAAGAAGGCCGGGT
>NW_023659330.1:893008-898008 GCF_015228065.2 Penaeus monodon
GGGTCTCAGGTGATAAAAAAGGGGGCAAAAGCCAATAATGAAAGTCTGGGAAGCTCCCATAAATTTCAGATTTTTGAGGAGAAAAAGTAACGTAGGGGGTCAGCATGATATTATTTCCCAGTTACAGCCACAGCCAAGGGGTTTCACTTTTCATCGACCAGATGAATTGGATGAAGAAGACCTTGATGACCCTGACCCTGTGGCTAGTGCTGACCCTGTGGCTAGTGCTGACCCTGTGGCTGATCCCATACCTGACCCTCACACTTGGAAGTGCCACCACCGGCACGGAGACAAAGGAAGAGGCGACAGGCCAAGGAGAGTGAGACGGTAGTCTTTTTGAGGGAGAGTGACCAGCGTCACTATGAAATTATGAGAGAAGTTTTAGATGAAATTATGAGAGAAGTTTTAGAGCTCATGAAGAGGATGCGAGAGGAAGTTGTGGATGTGCTCTCTGAAATAGTTAAGAAGATGTGATATATTTTCAATAACCTTTTTTTATGATTATTTTTTTCCTAACAAGCCTTTCTTTTTATTCAGAGTTTAATTTTGTTTTATTATTATTATCATTATTATTATTATTATTATTATTATTATTATTATTATTTTATATTAGGTGTAATTAATTGCTTTACATTTCATTGTTCATTTATTTTGGGGGAGCTTTAGCAGAGCTTTCTTGTTAATTATTTTGTTTTTATTCTGAAAGCCAGTTTATTTGTTTTGTGTTATTTTCAAAACTAGAGGTTTGTTGTTTATTTCTTCAAAGCCAAAGTTAAAGTTCCTTTTTTCTTATTTTGATTTTTTTAAAGATTTTTTTTGTACTTTCTAAAGCTAAAATTTAATTTCCCATTTTGTTGTTTTCATATCAATAGATTGTTTCCTTTTTGGTTCATTTTAAAGTTCAAGTTTATTTTTTATACTGAAAGCCAAAGTTTGTTTCCTTTGTGTTAATTTCAAAGCCAAAGACAGTTTTCTTTTTGTGAATTTCAAAGCCAAAGCTTGTTTCCTTTGTGTTAATTTCAAAGCAAAAAATTGTTTCTTTTGTGTTAATTTCAAAGCCAAAGATTGTTTCCTTTGTGTTAATTTCAAAGCCAAAGATTAGATTTCAGTATAACAAAAAGAAAACAAAGTGTTTCTATATCTTTATTTTCAACGCCAAAGTGTTTGTCCCCTCTTTGTCATAAAATACAATCAATTTTTTTTATTTTACTCTTACATGTATACATACAGTAACAAGGACGCTTTCTATTTTGGAACAATAGCATAATTCCTATTTTATATACATAGTGCATATATTTTTTTCTTTATTAAGGGATTGATTTATGTTCATGTTAAAAATCACATACTTATTTTGAATTAAAGATAAGACTTTTCTGTGATAATGAAACATTGAGTGAATTATTTATTTTATTTTTGTACAAACAATGTAATATCATATTAAAGAAAGAGCCAATTTTTTTTTTTTTTTTTTTTTTTTTTTTTTTTTTTTTTTTTTTTTTTTGTACAGCTTAATGTTTTATTTTGTAAGTTTGTATCAAATATGTTGAAATATTTTGTCTGTTTACAATTCATTAAGTAATGGAATTGAGATTCTGTGATAACTGGTGCTTAATATATATTCCCAGGTTGTTCTGTGATAGTAAAATGATCCTATTGTTACATTTCATAGGGAATGTATATTTACACTAAAAGATAATATTTTTATACAAGAATGTATATTTACAATAAACCAAACAGTATAATTAAGTTTTAATGGACGATACCATTGATATATATTTAAAGATCTGAAATAAGAAAATAGACAACAAAAAGAAACAATTGTTCTATTCAAAAATGACAAAAAAATATTTTTTTAAATACCTCTAAATTGCAAACTTTAAAATTAACTTCTTACTTTTTTATAACAGATGTCGCAAAAAAATGGGAAAAAAATAAGCTTAAATCTTTGTTAACCACTTTCTTGCTTTACCTTTTATATGAACATTATTCAGTTTATCTTGAAACAGTGAACACTCTTACTTACCCTTAATTTTCATACTTAACTTTTATGGTTACATCTTCAGGGTCATATCTTTTCTATTTCCAAAATTGTTCATTTCATCATCATGTCTAGGGCAGCCTTCCGGATGTTCACTGCATCTTTTTTCCATACACATGTTATGAAGAGTGCAGGCTGCCAAAACAATCTTAACACATGTCAGCAAACTTGTGTTTTGTAAATCTCGTGTGCGCCGGAATCTACACTTCATTCTTCCAAAGGCATTTTCAATAATGACTCGGCCTCTGTGTATTATTATGTAAATTCTCTTGAGGTAGAACTCCAGTATCCCTTTCTGGTGTGAGGATGAAATGGCAAAAATCATTTGCAATGTATACAGTGTCACCCAGCAAGAAATACCCTGCCATCTTCTCTGCTCTTTCTGCAAAATATGGGCTTATATATATGAAGAAAGAAAGAAAGAAAGAAATAACGTAGATAAAGCAAAAGTTGACGAGCTTGGTCCATCTTTGTTTGTTTACACGCTGAGCATTGTGGGTAAAGAAGGTTCCGAACGCGGCCTCGTTGTCCTGCTGGTCCTGACAAGTTGTCTTGACGAGCAAGACGAGGAGTTCCGAACGCAGCATATTAGTACTTTAACGCAAGGAGAGTTGTTACGTGGTATTTAGCCATTCATATCAAGCCATTTGACTTTTCGTCTATGATTCTGGCTACCGCATTAGAAGAATTAGAGTTCAGCGGAGTTGCTCTTTCCCTGAATTCTCTTAGTGACATACCAGCCGTAACAAGTTGGGGCTTGTCCTGGATTTGTGCGAACTGTCAATTAGCATTTTGTTAATCACTTCTGTTTTGCCATTTGTAACATGTGATTCCCTTGGTGTTGCACTTTTAGTGTGTATTTTCTTAGCCTTTGTAACGCATGTTCCCGTTGGTATTGTTTTGATTGCAATTGACGTACGTCTTTGGTTTTGTAAACAATAGTCTGTTTAAACTGTAACTTGACTTTTGATGTTTGCTTGGTGTGATTTATGGCATTTTACTGTTCTTTGTGTTTACTTTTTTGTACGTTTCTTAGTGATTTAAAACAGGTTTTGCGATTGTTGATCACGCGTTTAATACATCCTATATAGCTAGCTAGCTTATTTTCGCCTGTTATTCTTCTTGATGATTCATCATGTTCAGTGTTGAAATTTTCGTTGATAATCCGTCAGCCGAAGCGCTGGTCGGTCTCACTAAAGCCCAGTGGTGTGAGTTAGTCGTTCATTATTGCATCCCTATTCGGTCATCCTTGCGGAATGATGAAATTCGTATATTAGTGACTGAATATTTGTTAGAACACAATGTACTGAGTGCGGATGATTTAGAGCTCTTTTGTACTCTTGATGTCACGATGGCCCACCAGTATGACCTGGAGAGCCGTAAATTAGACTTGGAGATATTTAAGGCAGAGAATGAGCGGATGTGTCTCATGCAGAGACCTAATCAGGATCTTTATCCTCATTTTCGTATAGAGGATGCAATTAAATTTGTTCCTAAATTCAATGAAACCGAGCCAGAGTATTTTTTCATTCATTTCGAACGCGTTGCTGCCTTGCATGGTTGGCCCAAAGATAAGTGGGTGTTACTTGTACATAGGCATCTGTTGGCAGAACACAGGAGGTTTTCTCAGCTCTGGATTTGGTACAATCACAGAATTATTGTTGTAAAAGAGGCTGTGTTAAATGTTTATTAAAAGGTACCAGAGGCTTATAGACAAGATTTTCGTAACAAAAGTCTGATGGCAAACAAACTTTTGTTGAATTTATCCGCCAGAAGCAACTATTGTGTAAAAAGTGGGTCGAGAGTGAACTTGATGCACTCGAGTACGATAAATTATTAGAACTGTTTATACTCGAGGATATAAAGAAATGTATGCCTGTAAAAGTTCGCTCTCACATTGATGAGCGTGGTCTGCGCACATTAGCCGAGGTCGGCAGTGCCGCCGATCATTTCGCTCTCACTAATTCTAACTACTCTTGCAGATCTAATGAACCTTCATTCCCGTCAAACCAGCATGATAGTAAGAGGGTGGAGTATAGTACCAGGAGTACTGAACTGCCAAATACCCACAGGACTGTAAATGCAAAGTCGTCAGAAACATGTGGTGAGAGGAGGAATTTTGCTTCTCGCGGTGAGAATTTTTCTTTTTGCCGTCATTGCAAGAAACACGGTCATGTCATGAATGACTGTTTTAAATTGGCAATGAGCCTTCTGACAGTATCAAAGTATTTTTCAGTCAATGCTGATAAGAAGAAAGAGGTTGCATCTAAATATCATGGTGATAAACGTGATCTTGGCCTTTCCCCCTTTCCATGACAGAATCTACAAATGACTCCTTCATTTAAACCCTTTTGTTCTACAGGCTTATTAGTGCTGATGAATCGTGCACGTCTTCTTCCCCAGTCACTATACTACGGGATTCGGCTGCAGATATACCAGTGGTGCTCAAAGAGGCTGTTTGTAACCCTGATTGTTACACTGGAGAGATGGTAATCAGCAATGGAGTGAAAGGGTACAAGAGCATACCCATTTGTGAAGTTTACCTTAAATCTGATTTAATAACCGGTTATGCAAGGTTAGGTGTTGTTGACAGGCTACCAAGTGATGGCATTTCATTTCTTAAGGTTAATGATCTCGTTGGTGATAAGGTGTGGCCTTACCTTGTGGTTTCACCTTGTTCCACGAAGCGAACACTGTAGATTTAGAGAGGGAGTATCCGACCTCTTCCCTGCATGTGCTGTCACCCACAGTGCGAGTCGTAGGACCTCCCCTCCTACCAAAGCGCTTACTCCCGGTACTACATTGCCAGAGGAGAGCCCTTGTGATGTAATTACTGTCATTTACTCTAGTTTATTTCTTCGATTCATCTGCTAAAGTTTTAGGTAAGTTACATCTGATAATTCTGATATAGTGAATTTCCAAAAGCACTCTAGTTACTAAAGAAAAACTCATTGAAGAACAA
>NW_023659330.1:903008-908742 GCF_015228065.2 Penaeus monodon
TCGAGTATAAACAGTTCTAATAATTTATCGTACTCGAGTGCATCAAGTTCACTCTCGACCCACTTTTTACACAATAGTTGCTTCTGGCGGATAAATTCAACAAAAGTTTGTTTGCCATCAGACTTTTGTTACGAAAATCTTGTCTATAAGCCTCTGGTACCTTTTAATAAACATTTAACACAGCCTCTTTTACAACAATAATTCTGTGATTGTACCAAATCCAGAGCTGAGAAAACCTCCTGTGTTCTGCCAACAGATGCGCTATGTACAAGTAACACCCACTTATCTTTGGGCCAACCATGCAAGGCAGCAACGCGTTCGAAAATGAATGAAAAAATACTCTGGCTCGGTTTCATTGAATTTAGGAACAAATTTAATTGCATCCTCTATACGAAAATGAGGATAAAGATCCTGATTAGGTCTCTGCATGAGACACATCCGCTCATTCTCTGCCTTAAATATCTCCAAGTCTAATTTACGGCTCTCCAGGTCATACTGGTGGGCCATCGTGACATCAAGAGTACAAAAGAGCTCTAAATCATCCGCACTCAGTACTTGTGTTCTAACAAATATTCAGTCACAAATAATACGAAATTTCATCATTCCGCAAGGATGACCGATAGGGATGCAAAATGAACGACTAACTCACACCACTGGGCTTTAGTGAGACCGCCCCAGCGCTTCGGCTGACGGATTATCAACGAAAATTTCAACACTGAACATGATGAATCATCAAAAAGGGAATAACAGGCGAAAAATAAGCTAGCTAGCTATAAGGGTATTAAACGCGTGATCAAAAATCGCAAAACCTGTTTTAAATCACTAAGAAAAGTACAAAAAAGTAAACACAAAGAACAGTAAAATGCCATAAATCCCCACCAAGCAAACATCAAATTTCAAGTTACAGTTTAAACAGACTATTGTTTAAAAAACCCAAAAGACGTACGTCAATTCCCAATCAAAACAATTCCAACGGGAACATGCGTTACAAAGGCTAAGAAATACACACTAAAAGTGCAACCCAAGGGAATCACATTTTTACAAAGGGCCCAAACAGAAGTGATTAAAAAATGCTAATTGACAGTTCGCACAAAATCCAGGACAGGCCCCAACTTATTACGGTGGTAGTCACTAAAGAATTCAGGGAAAGGGGAAAACTCCGCTGAACTCTAATTCTTCAATGCGGTACCCAGAATCATAGACGAAAAGTCAAATGGCTTGTATGAATGGCTAAATACCACGTAACAACTTCCTTGCGTTAAAGTACTAAATGCTGCGTTGGGAAAACTCCTCGTCTTGCTCGTCAAGGACAACTTGTCGGGCCCAGCAGGACAAACGAGGCGCGTTCGGAACTTCTTTACCCACAATGCTCAGCGTGTAAACAAACAAGATGACCAGCTCGTAAAACTTTGTTTTATCTAGTATTTCTTTTTTTCTTTCTTTCTTCATATATATAACCCCATATTTTGCAGAAAGAGCAGAGAAGATGGCAGGGTTTTTCTTGCTGGGGGGACACTGTAACATTGCAAAATGATTTTTGCCATTCATCCTCACACCAGAAAGGGATACTGGAGTTCTAACCTCAAGAGAATTTACATAATAATACACAGAGCCGAGTCATTATTGAAAATCCCTTTTGGAAGAATGAAGTGTAGTTTCCGGCGCACACGAGATTTACAAAACACAAGTTTGCTGACATGTTTTAAGATTGGTTTTGGCAGCCTGCACTCTTCATAACATGTGTATGGAAAAAAGATGCAGTGAACATCCGGAAGGCTCCCCTAGACATGATGATGAAAATGAACAATTTTTGGAAATAAAAAAGATATGACCCTGAAGATGTAACCATAAAAGTTAAGTATAAAAATTAAGGGTAAGTAAGAGGTTTCACTGTTT
The DNA here is from genome assembly GCF_015228065.2 of Penaeus monodon. Taxonomy (NCBI): domain Eukaryota; kingdom Metazoa; phylum Arthropoda; class Malacostraca; order Decapoda; family Penaeidae; genus Penaeus; species Penaeus monodon. Next base: position 904,905 of record NW_023659330.1, read on the forward strand.
CAAGATAAACTAAAATAATGTTCATATAAAAGGTTAAAGCAAGGAAGGGGTTTAAAACAAAGATTAAGTTTATTTTTTTCCATTTTTTGCGACATCTGTTATAAAAAAAGTAAGAAGTAATTTTAAAGTTTGCAATTTAGAGGTATTTAAAAAATATTTTTTTGTCATTTTTGAATAGAACAATTGTTTCTTTTGTTGTCTATTTTCTTATTTCAGATCTTTAAAATATATCAATGGTATCGTCCATTAAAACTTAATTATACTTTTTGGTTTATTGTAAATATACATTTTTGTATAAAAATATTATCTTTTAGTGTAAATATACATTCCCTATGAAATGTAACAATAGGATCATTTATTATCACAAAAAAACCTGAGAATACATTTTATTTTTGAGCACCAGTTATGACAGAATCTCAAATATTTTATTGTGTGTATATACATTTCTATAATATTATCTTCATGTAAATATACTTCCTTATGTAAACAATTGCATTATCTTACTATCACAGAACAACCTGGGAATATATATTAAGCACCAGTTATCACAGAATCTCAATTCCTTTAAACTTAATGAATTTTTAAAACAGACAAAATATTTCAACATATTTGATACAAACTTACAAAATAAAACATTAAGCTGTACAAAAAAAAAAAAAAAAAAAAAAAAAAAAAAAAAAAAAAAAAAAAAAAAAAAAAATTGGTCTTTCTTTTATATGATATTACATTGTTTGTACAAAAATAAAATAAAAATTCACTAAATGTTTCTTATCACAGAAAAGTCTTATCTTAATTCAAAAAAGTATGTGATTTTAAACATGAACATAAATCAATCCCTTAATAAAGAAAAAAATATATGCACTATGTATATAAAATAGGAATTATGCTATTGTTCCAAAATAGAAAGCGTCCCTTTTTACTGTATGTATACATGTAAGAGTTTAAAAAAAAAAAAATTGATTGTATTTATGACAAAGAGGGGACAAACACTTTGGCGTTGAAAATAAAGATATAGAAACACTTTGTTTTTTTTGTTATACTGAAATCTAATCTTTGGCTTTGAAAATTTAAAACAAAGGAAACAATCTTGGGGTTTGAAATTAACACAAAAGAAACAATTTTTTTTCTTTGAAATTAAAAACAAAGGAAACAAGCTTTTGGGTTTGAAAAATTTACAAAAAGAAAACTGTCTTTGGCTTTGAAATTAACACAAAGGAAACAAACTTTGGCTTTCAGTATAAAAATAAACTTGAACTTTAAAATGAAACCCAAAAAAGGGAAAAAATCTATTGATATGAAAACAACAAAAGGGAAAATTTAAATTTTTGCTTAGAAAGTACAAAAAAAATCTTTAAAAAAAATCAAAATAAGGGAAAAAAGGAACTTAACTTTGGCTTGAAGAAATAAACATACAACCTCTAGTTTTGAAAAAACACAAAACAAATAAACTGGCTTTCAGAATAAAAACAAAATAATTAACAAGAAAAGCTCTGCTAAAGCCCCCCCAAAATAAATGAAAAATGAAATGTTAAAGCAATTAAATTACACCTAATATAAAATAATAATAATAATAAAATAAAAATAATAATAAAAATGATAATAATAATAAAACAAAATTAAAATCTGAATAAAAAGGAAAGGCTTTTTAGGAAAAAAAATAATCATAAAAAAAGGTTATTGAAAAAAATATCACATCTTCTTAACTATTTCAGAGAGCACATCCACAAATTCCCTCGCATCCCCTTTATGAGCCCCTAAAAAATTCTCTATAATTTCATCTAAAAACTTCTCTCATAATTTCATAGTGACGCTGGTCATCTCCCTCAAAAAGACTACGTTTTCACTCTCCTTGGGCCTGTCGCCTCTTCCTTTGTCTCCGTGCCGGTGGTGGCACTTCCAAGTGTGAGGGTCAGGTATGGGATCAGCCACAGGGTCAGCACTAGCCACAGGGTCAGCACTAGCCCCAGGGTCAGGGTCATCAAGGTCTTCTTCATCCAATTCATCTGGTCGATGAATGTGAATCCCTTGGCTGTGGCTGTAACTGGAAAGTCAATATCATGCTGACCCCCTATCAGTTACTTCATCTCCTCAAAAATCTGAAATTTACTGGGAGCTTCCCAGACATTTTATTTTGGCTTTGCCTTCTTAGTCATCCTGTAGACCCTTCCAATTTCGCTGAAGTTTTCAGGATGGAATCTTTCCCAAAAATCACCGTCATCCTCTGGGCCAATTCCCGCTAAGCAAAACCTTTTCTTCCCTTTGTTAAATTAATCCTTTCCAACTCAACTCTGCAACTCTGCTATCGAGGAACGGCAATGGATTATAATTCTTTTGCAGATATTCCCGCATAAGATTTTTAAAAAAATTTTGGGTTTTCCTTTTTAGTGAAACCCTCGGCTTCCTCGATTTCACTTGGTTCTACACCAACAACCGCTCTGGGGGAAATAATTTGGGGTAGATACCAGGAAGATGGTGTAGTGGATGTGAGGGAAGAACTGGGTTTAAGCAAGTAGGAAGAGCATGTCGCTTTGGAGGAAGAACTGATGGAGTGGGTGACATGGTAGCAAGAGAAGGCTGCGGAGGAGACAGCAGGAAAGTTCTGATAGGCAAAGACTGGTTTCCCAAGTACCTTGCGAGGGTATACTTCAACTGTTCTGCAAAATGAAATGCACACATCAATAAAATTTATTCCCATAATAGATTATATATACATATATATAAATATATACATATATATACATATATAAAATATATGTATATAACATCAATAAAAGGTATGCTCATGTTTGAGCAGCCATGGACCTTCTCCACCATTTCCCTTCGCCACTAAACTCGATCTTACGCTTTTCTTTCCACTATACCATCGACAGCCCGCAAATATCTTTGATATTGTCGCTCAGTCTTGTCTTCGGTTTTCCTCTTCCTCTGTTTCCTATCACCATCCCTGTCAGCAAGTTTTTTTCAATACTTTTACTTCTCATTTCATGACCCAAAACTTTAATTTCCTCTTGTCAATGATATATACATAAAAATTTTACATATATATACATAATTAAAATAACAAAATACATATATAACAAGATATATACGAGATATAAGAATATCATAGATAACCATGAACAAATAGATATACATATATATACATGATAGACAGATATACAGATTTTCAAAATAGTATACAATAATACAATAATACAATAAAATACAATATAGAACAATATAACATTATAGATAACATAAATCATATAACAAGAGATATAGATAGACAGGAAATATACATATATATACTAATATAATATATACATATATAGGTATAAAATATAACAAATAACAATATAACATAGATAAAAATATAGTAAATTAATTACAGATTAAAATATATAGATAGAAAACAGATACATATTAATACATATATATACATTATATATATAGAAATATATTATATAAAATAATTATATATATACATAACATATATATAATAGATATATATATAAATATAATATATATAGATATAAATATATTTTATATAAATTATAATATAATATATAAAATATATATTATATATATAATAATTATAATATATATAATATATTATATATATATATATATATATATTTTATATATATAATATAATATATATTATATAATCTAGAATATAATATATATAATATAAAATATGTATATTTTAATATAATATAATATATAAAAATAAATAAATATATAATATACTAACATATATACATAATATATATATATTATTTTATTTTATATTATTATGTATATATAGATATTAATATATATAATATATGAATGTAAATGAATAGGAATATGATAAATA
>NW_023659330.1:908842-931342 GCF_015228065.2 Penaeus monodon
AGAGCAAGTCGGCGAACTATCGGCATTGTGAGGCTTGTGACACCATTTGCCATCAATGTAAAGCGAATGAGAGATGGATTAAGGCGGAAATGAAAATCCCTTTGGCTTTGGCTTTATCGCTATAAGTAGTGGAACAAGTGAGCCCCTTCTGGAGGTATGGAGAATGCCCCCCTTTTATTCAGCGGCTACATCCGGGGCGGCGCTTGCTTCCACGGCTGGAGTGTCAGGTTTATCAGACCATGACAGGGGAGTGAGTAGCTGGGCTTGCTCAAAGAGGACATGTAGGTCACCTAGGAGGTCCTTGGGTGAACCAGGCTGCGGAGAGGAAGGTGCGAAGTGGCTGCTTCTAGTGATAAGGTGTACTCAGGAGGCAGCGACAGGAAGGCGCAGCCTTTGTTCAGCCGGGGACAGATGTGTGGAGCACCACCTCCGGATGTTGTTTATACGGTCTATCTCGCGCCTTCGCCTTATCTCCTCTTCAATGTGATACTGGTAGTGCTTGAAAACCTTACTACCTAGACTCGAACCTCTTGAGAATGATTCTCTAAATTATACCAGGTGCCGTCCCCCCTGCAAATAGCAAATATGGCCATTTTGGGTCACGGTGTTTCAAAGCAAAAAATGGAGAATCTTTAATTATCCGATGGTAGGCTGTGTTGTATGCTAAGGTGGCCATAGGCAACATCACATTCCAGCTATTCGGGTTATCCCATACCAGGGTTCTCAAAATTTTTGTTAAGATACCATTTACTCTCTCTACCTAGCCATTTGAACTAATGTGATAAGGGGTTATGGCATGTCTACCCATGCGTAACTGTGTACATAGCTCCTTAAACAACTCATTTATGAAACCCCCCAACCACCATCTGTCACGATATGCCCAGGAGCTCCCTCTTTTATTTATACTGTCTCCATGAATGCTCTAGCTACCTCCGGCGCCTCCTTTGATTTTAATGGAGCCGCATAGAGGTACTTAGTTAAAGCATCCATCACTGTGAGAATATATTTCAACCCTTCTGCTACTGGGAAAGGAACAACCAAATCCATGTGAACTCTCTGAAAAGGTTCAGTAACTTCTGGATAACTCAATAGAGGTGCTGGAACCTCCCTCCCCGGTTTACAATGCAAACAGTTTTCACATTTCCTGCAAAACCTCCGCACTGCATCCTTCATCCCCCTAAAGAATGCAAATTTCTCCAGCCTCACTAGTGTAGCAGTCATCCCTCCATGGCCTGAGATAGGAAGACTGTGTGCCAGCTGCAAAGCAACCTCTTGGAACTCTCCTGGTACCACCCTACCTAGAAATCTTAACCCCATACACGTTCGTATGGACATTATATAACAGCCCAACTGGCCGAACTTGATAACTATCTATGCTTCCAGGAAGACGCCTACCGAGACCCTCCGGCAAGGCCACCCCGTTCGCCAGGTGACACTTCACCACACCCCAAAAAGGGTCTACTGCCTGAGCCTTCCTTAACTCCTCAACAGACCATACCTTTATAACTTCTGGGACCCCTAATCCATAGATCTTCCTGCATCACTAAGTTCTACTGCTCCTCTGGCAAGCTGTCTGCTTCTAGTAATGGCCCCTACTACCAAATCATCAATGGGATGATCAGCCTCTCTGATACGGGGTAGCGCATCAGCTACAACATTATCCCTCCCAGGTATATAGTCTACCTGAATATCAAAATCCGCTATGGCCATCTGCCACCTAGCCACCCGGTCTGATCCTTCCTTACTAGCAAATGAAAGCCGCAAAGGCCAATGGTCCGAATGGACCTCCACCGGATAACCCTGAAAAATGGTACGATTCACTCGAAGCCCATAGACAATAGCTAAAGCCTCACGCTCTATCATACTATAATTAAGCTCTGGCCCTTTTAGTGCCCGACTAAAATATGACAAAGGCCGTAATACCCCATCATCGTCTCTATGTTGAAGGACTCTCCAATGGCAAACTTGCTGGCATCGGTGGTTAATACAAAATTTCTATCAAAATCCGGGAAGTTCAGTACTATATCCTCGCTTAAGTCTCCCTTCAAAAACTCAAAAGCCTCTTTTGCCTGAGAATTCCACTCTAATATACTCTTATTATCTACCGAGTGAAATCCTCTGGTTAAGTCAACTAATGGTTTGGATATATCTGCAAAGCCCTTAATGAACTTACGATAATAATTTGCAGTGCCTAAAAATACCTGCAATTCTCGTATAGTAGTTGGAAGGGGATACTCCTTCATCACCCTAACCTTCTGTGGCTGAGGCTTCACCCCAACACCTGAGATAATGTGGCCCAAATAATCCACCTGGGGCTTGAAGAAGTTACACTTCGATTTGCCTCTTTCAGCCGTTCCATCACTGCTCTCAAATTTTCACAGTATTCTTCCCATGAATCTCCAAGAACAGCAATATCATCTAAGTATACAAACCCAACCTCCCCTACTAATCCGGTGAGAACCTAGTTTATAATACGCTGGAAGGAGGCAGGAGCATCCTTCAAACCAAAAGGTAATACATTGATATGATAGTGCCCCTCCAGAGTCGAGAAAGCCATAAATTCCTTACTTTGTGAAGTTAAAAGAATTTGGTGATAGCCTTGACGAAGGTCAAGACAAGAAAAAACCCTACTCTGGTTTGTCATCCAAAGAAAACACTCTTGAAAACTCTCGAACTAATCCTGACAACATGTCATGTTCCTTTGAACCCCTTGCGAACCAGCTATCTACCTCATCTAACAACCTAACTACCTTGGTGTCCGTAGTACTTAGGGCAAACACTGACAGTTCCTATCGCAACTATATCCTCGTCAAGTTGACGTTTTTGCAACTCGACAAAGTCCCCTATGCAGACCGTTGACTCTACCTCAACTGGAAAATCCTCCTCCACCGCACAAGGAACTCTGAACCAAAGACTACTCCCGAACCGTCGTATCCCGACTACTCCTTCCGAAAGTCTTAAGCCAGCCGACTTCCGTGGTATAAACAGCATGGAACCTATCCTTTCCGGAACCTCTCCACCCCCAATCTGACTCTCTTACGCTACGCTGCTATCTGCAGTGTTCTCCACTTCACTAACGAGTACCACAGGTGGATGGGCTGAGGTGGATGGTTAACAAATACAACCTGATGTGTCCAAATAAAATCCCATCCCAACAGCAACTTCCCTGGCAAATTCCATGAATCTGCCACTAAAAATGAATGCTTGACCTTGACTGGCCCAAACTCCAGTGGAATATCGACCCCCCCCTCTTTGGGCTATATCAGGGGACACCACCCCACTGACCTTAAGATGGGAATCTTTTATCTCGATATTCCTTCCCTGTAGAAAACTACTACGGGACTAATGAACACCCCTCTGCCGTATCAAATACGACCTTTTGTTAGTTCACCCCAAAACTACTAAATCAAACAAAAGTGACCCTTTACCAAAGACTGTACAGTGATAACTATCCCCATCCCTAAAGGAAACTGATGACATAGCCAGAGTCCCTTCCCTCCTCGTTTTTTAATAAGGAGGCGGGGAGTCCTGTCCCCCCTCTTTTTTCTGAAGTCGCAACGGACAGTGTAATTTCATGTACCCTGGCCGTTGGCAGTAGAAACAACAACATACTTCCTGGCCTCCTGTCCCTCGATCCCGGACAGATCACCCTGAAAAACTGTACAAGACTCAATACCGGACCAAACAGGAACAGTATGCGCATTTGGACCTGAGGCTGGGGCCGCCAAACCGGGACCTTACCCTCTCTAATCATCTCATAAGGGCAGTACAATCGTTCAGAGTTTGGCCCACAATGTTATAAAAAAGGCAAGGGACAGAGCTGCCAGTCTTTCGCACCTCTCTCCCCTGCCCCAAAAATGTCCCCTACTACAAACCCTGCTTGCCCGGGGGGGGCAAAGAGGTCGCCGGGACCCTTTGCCTGTCTCCCAGCCTTGATATCCCCTTTATCGGGCTTTGCCCCAGCATCCTAGGCGAAGTAGCAGCCGCAACTGTACGAGCACCCACCGGGCCCTTTACCTTAGCTGAACCCACCAACTTTGGGTAGTCAGACGCCCATGAGTTGTATAACTCCAAAAGGGGTGATTGGGGAAAAAAACATCACGCAGTGTGTTTCTGAGTGAAGGAGGCAGGCAAGCCCTTAGCCAAGAGTATACCATATTCCCCATAATAATAGGTTCTAACTCCTTGTGAAGGCCTTATTAACTCCCAAGCGACTTGATGCAAGCGATTGAAAAAAAGCAGTAACTGGCTCCCCATCCTTCCGCTTCATTTCACTGAACCGAACCAGTAGAGTGCTCAGACTGGCCTAGCAGCATGTACCTTAAGAAGCCGTTCCTTAAGGAGCTCCACACCCCTTTTGTGTTTGCAGCCCTCCAGAACTTCCAAGTACACAGCGGTTCACCCCGCAGCCGCTCTAAGGCTAAGTTTATCCTACCCGAGTCGTTCCATTGTTCCCCCATGGTTAAGTCCTCTAACATAGACAGCCACCACTCCAAGTTTTGGGAGGCCTCCTTGTCTATGGTGTCGCAACCCTCGAAGAAGGTAACTTATTCTTGACATCATTAATCGGGTTTTTTCTTTCGCTGGTCTATCAAGATCATAAAATCATCTCGAGAAACTCCCCCAGCCATATTTGTGACTAAAGATTTATAAATCCTCCCCGGGCCAAAACTTCAGTCCCCGAAATATCCGATCCCTGAGTCTCGCACCAACCCGTCAGATCCCTGCGGGTCCCCCGTGGCCTCAGGATCGACGGGTGTCCCGAAAGGAGCAGCGACCGCTGTATTCTGCACCTCCCTAGACTCACAGACCACTGTCTAAAAAAACTCGCCGACTCAGTCCCCGAGCCCTGCAATAGTACACGAACAAGCTTTTCCAGAATCTCCGGTAAATCACTCACCGGAACCAGGCCCTCTCTACCTACTGCAGCGACAATATCGTCAACAGCAGCTGACACTCGCCCCCCCAACAAGGATACCCCTCTCCGAAGCAGAGGGGGTTTCCCGGTAGGGAACAAAAAATAATAAAAATCCTCAGCCGCCCTTCTCAAACACCCTCAGCCGACCCTCATCCATGTGCAATCTTAAAAATACCCGATATATACTGAAAATAAAACTGAAATAAAGCACCGGGGGGGGGTGCAAACGGCAATACCGCATCACCCAGCGGCACTCCGCGCGCCCTCGCCCGTGACGTCACAGGATCGCCCCGCCTGACGCACTGTCCCGCGACTCCCCGTGACTAAACCCAGGCGTCCGCTATGACAGTCCCCGGGTCACACCGCTGACCCACACCGGCTCCCGTCACCCAGATACCCCAGTACCCCCATCACCCAAGCCCGCGCCCTCACCCGGAGGCACGCCAAGGTCTCGGTGGTGAATGCCGGGATATGGTAAGATATAAGAGACAATATAGCAACAGGCCCGCAAAACTAAATAGTAGGGGAAAATACACCCTGCAAAAGATAAAAAACCCCTTATAATTTTAAAATAGTACACAAGCTAAGAAATCCTAATAAATGAGTATAGAGATAACACAAAACGGTAAAATGTAATAAAATAAACTACGACAACGTCCTGGAAACCGTAGCTGCCAAAAAAACTGGGTTATACAAATAACAATTTAAAGTAACGTAAAACCCGAAAGCAGCACCACCGACGCCACCACTGCCGTAATCAGGATGTAGATTAATCTGTGAAAATAAAATTAAAAATAAACATCTGTTACGATTAAGGTATTACTGCCACCACCATTTCTTTCTATGGGTAAAACTGGAAACCACTTACAACGAAATAACCCTGTGACCCAACGTTACTAGTGTCCAACCGACTTTGAAGGGCTACAGAAAAGTTCTTATTTTACTATTATTTGCATTTTTATATATGCATGTAAATTAGAAACTAAAGAGATACATGTTAAAAGAACAAAACATAAACAGCAAAAGTTACACACTTAGTCACTGAATCTTCCGGTAGTAGCCGTGACGAGTCCCGTCACGGATACCCCGCTCTATTTACTAGATTTCTCTAGTCTTTTCCCCTATCAGTAGTGATAAGAACACAGAATGTTTCACTGCACTATCCCCCAAATACTGGACTTCCAACCCAGTATTTACCTTCACAACTTAGATCCACACTTCCTACCAAGGTTACTAGCAGATGTCGTCCTCTAGTTGCGTGCCTGTCTCAAGAGATTTTGTCTGTCTCCTGCTCTCTTCCTCTCCCGTCGCCGCGCTTGCGCACACGGAGCAACCTCCTCAGCAATGCAAAAAACTATCAACTATTATCTATTATCTATCTATCTATCTATCTATCTATCATGTACTATGTATCATCTATCTACTATCTATCTATCTATCTATCCATCATCTATCTATATAATGTATGCATACGAAATGTGTGGGGTTAAATATATCTAAATATCTATATATCTATATATCTATATTATATATATAATATATATATATATATATATATATATATATATATATATATATTATGTAATATATATATTAAAATTATATTATATATATATATATATATATATATATATATATATATATATATACATATATATATATATATATATAATTAAAGTAAAGTAAAATCAATAATCAATAAAAAGGGCTAAAGCAAAACATTAACTAGTGGAACTAGGCAGTTTCTGCAGTACGTTCGCCCCCCCCCCCATGTGATCATGAGTTTACGTATTTTTTCCAAATCTTTTGATAATTGATAAATTAGTAACTAATAATGAAAGATACGTGACTAATAAAGAAAGAAAAAACTTTAATTTCATTTTTTCATAAAAGGCTTTCAATACAATAATGAAAGTACCTTATCAATAATGAATGATAAATACATTAATGGAAGACCTCATAAATGAATTAATCAACATTTAATGATATTATGCTAACCTAATTAATGAGCATTTAATATGGAATTAATAGTGAATGAAATCAAAGAAATGAACAATAAGAAACTTTATAATCACTATTAGTACTTTAACGCAAGGAGTGTTGTTACGTGGTATTTAGCCATTCATATCAAGCCATTTGACTTTTCGTCTATGATTCTGGCTACCGCATTAGAAGAATTAGAGTTCAGCGGAGTTGCTCTTTCCCTGAATTCTCTTAGTGACATACCAGCCGTAACAAGTTGGGGCCTGTCCTGGATTTGTGCGAACTGTCAATTAGCATTTTGTTAATCACTTCTGTTTTGCCATTTGTAACATATATTAATATATAAATTAACTTATTTATATAAATTAACTTGTATATATGTATATATATATATATATATATATATATATATAATATATTATATATATATATATATGGTGTTGCACTTTTAGTGTGTATTTTCTTAGCCTTTGTAACGCATGTTCCCGTTGGTATTGTTTTGATTGCAATTGACGTACGTCTTTGGTTTTTATAAACAATAGTCTGTTTAACGTAACTTGACTTTTGATGTTTGCTTGGTGACCATTTATGGCATTTTACTGTTCTTTGTGTTTTCTTTTTTGTACGGTTCTTTAGTGATTTAAAACAGGTTTTTCGATTGTTTATCACGCGTTTAATACATCCCCATATAGCTAGCTAGCTTATTTTCGCCCGTTATTCTTCTTGATGATTCATCATGTTCAGTTTTTGAAATTTCGTTGATAATCCGTTTAGCCGAAGCGCTGGTCGGTCTCACTAAAGCCCAGTGTGTGAGTTAGTCGTTCATTATTGCATCCCTATTCGGGCATCCTTGCGGAATGATGAAATTCGTATATTTGTGACGAATATTTGTTAGAACACAATGTACTGAGTGCGGATGATTTAGAGCTCTTTTTTACTCTTGATGTCACGATGGCCACCAGTAGACTGGAGAGCGTAAATTAAGACTTGGAGATGTTTAAGGGAGGAATGAGCGGATGTGTCCATGCAGAGATCTAATCAGGATTTTATCCTCATTTTTGTATAGAGGATGCAATTTAAATTGTTCCTAAATTCAATGAAAACCCAGCCAGAGATTTTTTTATTCATTTTGAACGCGTTGCTGCCTTGCATGGTTGGCCCGAAGATAAGTTTGGGGGTTACTTGTACATAGCGCATCTGTTGGGAGAACACAGGAGGTTTTCTCAGCTCTGGATATGGTACAATCACAGAATTATTGTTGTAAAAGAGGCTGTGTTAAATGTTTATTAAAAGGTACCAGAGGCTTATAGACAAGATTTTCGTAACAAAAGTTTGATGGCAACAAACTTTTTTTGAATTTATCCGCCAGAAGCCCAAATATTGTGTAAAAAGTGGGTCGAGAGTGAACTTGATGCACTCGAGTACGATTTAAAATTTTTAGAACTGTTTATACTCTAGGATATAAAGAAATGTATGCCTGTAAAAGTTCGCTCTCACTTGATGAGCGTGGTCTGCGCACATTAGCCGAGGTCGGCAGTGCCGCCGATCATTTTTCTCTCACTAAATTTTAACTATCTTGCAGATCTAATGAGCCTTCATTCCCGTCAAACCAGCATGATAGTAAAAGGGTGGAGTATAGTACCAGGGGTACTGAATGCCAAATACCCACAGGACTGTAAATGCAAAGTCGTCAGAAAACATGTGGTGAGAGTAGGGAATTTTGGCTTCTCGCGGTGAGAATGCCGTCCCTTGCAAGAAAAACGGTCATGTCATGATGACTGTTTTAAATTGGCAATGAGCGTTCTGACAGTAACAAAGTATTTTTCACGTCAATGCTGATAAGAAGAAAAAGGTTGCATCTAAATATCATGGTGATAAAAAGTGATCTTGGCCTTTTCCCCCTTTTTCCCTGACAGAATCTACAAATGACTCCTTCATTTAAACCCTTTTTTTCTACCAGGCTTTATTAGTGCTGATGAATCATGCACGTCTTCTTCCCCAGTCACTATACTACGGGGTTCGGCTGCAGATATACCATGGTGCTCAAAAAGGCTGTTTGTAAAACCCCGATTGTTAACACTGGAGAGATGGTAATTAGCAATGGACTGAAAGGGTACAAGAGCATACCATTTGTGAAGTTACCCTTAAATCTGATTTAATATCCGGTTATGCAAGGTTAGGTGTTTTTGACAGGCTACCAAATGATGGCATTTCATTTCTTAAGGGTAATGATCTCGTTGGTGATAAGGTGTGCCTTACCTTGTGGTTTCCCCCTTGTTCCCCGAAAGCGAACACTGTAGATTTAGAGAGGGAGTATCCCGACCTCTTCTCTGCATGTGCTGGTCACCACAAATGCGAGTCGTAGGGCCTCCCTCCTACCAAAGCGCTTACTCCCGGTACTACATTGCCAGAGGAGAGCCCTTGTGATGTAATTACTGAGTCTTTACTCTAGTTTATTCTTTGATTCATCTGCTAAAGTTTTAGGTAAGTTTAAATCTGATAATTCTGATATAGTGGAATTTCAAAAGCACTCTAGTTACTAAAGAAAAACTCATTGAAGAACAACGTAAAGATCCTGATTTGAAAGTTTTTTATGATAGGCTTACCCACATAAGTGAACTTTAAAATTCCAATACGTGCTACTATTTCCAGTTAGGCGTTCATATGCATAATATAAACCCTATAAATAAAATCTGCAGACGATACAGTAAGACCGTGCATCAGATTATAATTCCCCAAATCCCTTTGTACTGATGTTTTTGAATATTGCACACATTTGTGGTCATTTGGGGGTCAAGAAAAATTATTACAAGATTTTAGCAAATTTTTATTGGCCGAAAATGAAGAGAGATGTTAGTCGTTATTGCCCAAACGTGCCATATCTGCCAAGTAAAGGTAAACCCGGAGCTGGCATCAAACCATATTCCTTGCAACCATTCCCATTGTTAAAAGAGCCTTTTCAGTAAAGTAGTTATCGACTGTGTAGGTCCCTTTCCAAAGACTAAATGGGGTAACAAGTTTCTGTTAACTCTATTTGATGTGGCCACCAGATATCCTGAAGCTTTTCCCCTCAGACGCATTTTCTACTAGGAATGTTGGAAGGTCTGATAAAGTTTTTCACCCAGTGGGTCTGCCTACCGTAGTACAGTCAGATCAAGGGTCAAATTTCACGTGCAGACTGTATGACCAAGTTATGAAGTCCTTGGGTATACATCAGAGCAGATCCAGCATATATCACCTCATCCTCAGAGTCAAGGGGTAATTGAAAGGTTTCACTATACTCTAAAGACAATGGTTAAAACCTTTTGTTTAAGAATAGATTTGCTTCTATTTTCAGTAAAGGGCAGTGGGTTTAAAAGAGTCTAGGGGATTCACCATTTCAGTTAATTACGGCCCTGAAGTGCGTGGGCCACTAAAAGTCGTAGAGGAGTGTTGGTTAACTGAAGAGGAGGAAATTCCTATGGCTGCTTATGTGAATAAATTTAAACATAGATTACAAAAAGGCTATTTCCCGTAGCCCAAATCATTTGAGTAAGCTCAGGCTAAAAAGAAAGAACAGTTTGATAAAGTAAATAATACTGGGGAAAGAGGCCCTTTTAAAAAGGGTGATTTAGTTTTGGCCTTTCTACCTCTTGCTAACCAGCAGGCAAAGGTTCAACGCTTGAAAGAACAGGGGATCATCAGTCCCAGCCTTAGCCCTGGGCATCACCCGTGGGGCTAGTTCCAAAAGTAGTGGTACTTACCGACTATGCGTGGACTCAGGAAGGTGAAGCGGTAACTGTAGCGGATTCGTTTCCCCTCCCGAGGATGGATGACATCAGGTAGCGTGGGGAAGGCATGCTACCTGTTGAAACTGGATCTTCTCCAGGGCTACTACCAAGTTCCGTTAACTGAGAGGGCGAAGCCGATTTCTGCGTTTCACTCCTCCAGCCTCTACGAGTTCAGGGTTTTTCTGTTCGGGATGAGGAAAGCCCCAGCGACCTGTCAGCGACTCATGAATTTCCTGACGGCAGACCTGGAGGCGTTCGTTAAATCGATGACCTCGTAATCTGGAACTAGTCCTGGGAGGAACATTTGGTCCTCCTGCGGGCGCTCTTCTCGGCCCTGTTGGCCGCCAATCTCACGGTAAACCCGCCCGAAAAGTGAATGTGGACACGCCCATGTCACCTTCCCGGGTCACGTGAATGGTCAGGGCCAGTCGCACCTGAAGCTGCAAAGGTGGAAGCAGTTCTACAGATTTCCCCCCCCCGTCCTGTCGACGGCGCGGGACTACAGTTTCGAAATCCACCTGGATTCCATCCCTTCAGACCTGAAGATGGAATTTCCCGGTGGATTTCGAAACTTAGTCTCACTTTCAATAAATCTAGTTTTTGTATTGAGGGTTTTTCTTCCATATATATATATATAATATATATATATATATTATATATATTATATATATATATATATATATAAAATATATATATATACAAAATAATAAATATAAATATAATATATATAATATATATATATATATGTAATATATAATTTTATAATATATATATATATATATATATAGTATATATATATATATATATATATATACCTATATATAATATAAATTATAAATATTAATATATATTTATATAGATAGATAGAGTATTATATATATATATATATAGGTAGATAGATAGATAGATAGATGTACACATGAACATGTATACGTATATATATACATATACATATATGGTATACATATGTGTGTGTATATGTATAGATAGATAGATAGATGGATAGATAGATAGATAGATAAATAGAGGATAGATATTTACATAAATTAACTTATATATAAAATATATATATATATATATATATAATATATATATATGTATATATATATTTTATATATAAAATATATATATATAATATTATATATATCATATAATATATATATGATATTTATATATTTTGTATATAAAATATATATATATTATATATATAATATATATATATTATATGTATATGTATATATTTTATATATATATATATATATTATATATATATATATATAATATATATTAGTATATATATATATAAATATATATAATATATATATAATTATATATATATATATTTTATATATATTATATATTTTATATATATTATATAAAATTATATATATATATATATATATATATATATGCATAACAAAACACACACACACACACACACACACCACACACCACCACACACACCCCACACACACAAACACACAAACACAAAACACCCCACACACACACACACCACATATATATATATGCTGCATATAATTATTTAATGATGCCCTTTTACCGTCCTTGCACCTTCTCCGTGGTTCCCCTTTTACTTAGGGGAGATAAGGGAAAACCCACCAAGGCTGCAAAACAGATAGACAGCGAACAGTACAGACAGATAACTGCAAAAAAGACAGCGTCCAGCAGCAAGCCATCAGGTAAGGTAGCAGGCAGCAGACAAGGCAGTGACCAGCAGGCAAGGCAGCCGCCAGCAGGCAAGGCAACGGCCAGCATTTCAAATATGGCCCATTTCAACACACACCAAATCTCTCGCAGGGAGGCCACTAAGGAATCTTAAGTGTTTTCCCATAACTTCTAATAACCCTAAAGGACTCCCTGGGACCACTTGTAGCAGAACCTTCCTCACTTACCATTGCCATGCACATAATGTTATATCTTATAAATATATATTAATACAGTACACTAGCTCTACACCAAACCAAGCAGGTGCCAACCCACCATGAAGCTTGTGGGGCAAAGCCCTCGGGAACCCCACAGGCGGATGGGCGATCCCACAGCCTGCCGAACCCCTTTATTTGGGGCAGTGTCGGCGGGGTCGGCAGAGGTGGCGTGCACCCGGAGTAACCACCCGAGGCTTAACCTCAGTCCTTGTGGCAGGATGAGCGGTTACCTCTGCTATCGCGAGAATTGAAGCGATGGGAGTTGAGGTGGCTGCCCTCTCAGAGGTGAGGAAGACCGGGTAGCAGCACAATCAGGGGGGGGGTGGGTACACCTACTATGGTCGGACCGCAGCGATGGTCCCCACCCCAGGGTGTAGCCATAGCCATCTCCAGCCGACTTCAGCCCTCGGTAGTTGAGGTGATACCGGTTGATGAGCGTATTATAGCACTGAGACTGAAGCTTGCTTTTGGCTTTCATGTCTCTTATTGTTTGTATACGCCAGTACCAAATTATGAAAAAATTGATGGGGAAAGAGGCGTTCTACACCAAACCTGCATTGTTCTGGCTGACTTCAATGAAGATCCGGCTGTGCCCGAGCTGGCTATGAGATGTCTGTCGGCCCCCCATAGCTCGGGAGCTGTTTCCCAGCAGTGAGAATAGCCTCCTTCCCGGGACTTTGCTAGGTCCTAGAAAATGGCCCTGGTACCAGCGCTCCAACCGCAACGCGGGGACATGGTACAGCGATATGGGTACAGTGGCTAAGGAGTTTCGACCACATCCTTGTTAGCATGCGATGGAGGATCCTCCAGAACTGCGGGGGTTTACCGGAGTGCCGATTTCTGTGGCACTGACCATAGGCTGGTTGTGGCTACCTGTGGGTCCATTTCCCAAACTCCCCGTCCTCCAGTGGCACCTGGACAGACAAAGGGAGGGGAGTGTGCCGTGGGTTCACCATGGAAGTCTCTGACCGATTTACGGAACTCGACAACCTGTCGGACCCATTGCTTCTGGGAGCTCTTAAAGCATGTTGTCAACAATACGTAGCAAGAGGGAAATTGTACACCACCCCTCGTCCAAGCACGCAGCCCTTCTTTTTGGGCAGGACACAGATGTCGCCGGCTTTCTCTTTTCGCACAGGAACAAACATCCGTCCTCGAAGGGAACACGCCGCATAAAAGGACACGTCCGTAAGGGCAGAGACACACAATAGGACACAGCAGGCGGCCCAAGCCACACAGGGTCCAGCTCCACCCCTCGTCCTCCACCCGGGGACACGGGAGTCTCTTGGGGGGCCAATCTTTTTCCCAAGAATAAACTAGCAAGCTAAGCCCCCTTTTCAGACCACCCAAGTCCATCTCTCGTCTTGCTCACATTGGTGACGCGGTGCTCCTAATCTCTCGTGTCACTATTTGGGGTTTGCGGTGGCCACTCGCTACATTGGCGATGTAGTGCTCTCAACTCAATGTGTCGCTTACATCTGATGGCAGCGGTGTTCAAGAACCTCACAACGCCGACTCATATTGCCTACCACCTCGTCCTTGCGAAGCCTGTTGCGATCCACGCGAAATGCCTTTCCCCCCCTCTTTTAATGCCCAGCCATAGCTACCAAGTCCTCTTCGATCACGCCTACCCGCACCATGTCTGTCCTACTACTTCGTGCTGACCACTCACGCCTGTGCTACCCTCCTGTCGAAGTCGCTGGAGATGTATCCTCGCACTCTACGCCGCCACACTCGCCAAACGGCTCACTGCCTCGCTAATTCTTCGCGAACCCTCGTCAACACAGCCAGGGTGTCGCAGTTCTACAGTACCAACAATCTCCTCGATACTATCAAAAGTAAGTGTACCTTTTAATGCCAGAGTAACTATTGCCCTCCCTATACCCACCCACACCTTGCATACAAGTTGCCTTCTTTCAAATTCAAGTACACGCCACTCTATACTACATAACTCCTCCCTGTCAACCACTGTTTTTTCAACACACTGAGATCAAACCCAAGTGACACGCACCCTCACTTCAGACCCCCATTCCCCAGCCCTAACCATCCCGTAATTGATGTATTGTTTAGTATTTTTTGTCTATTATAATTTTTTTCCTCAGATCGCACAATTTAGCATATATCATTCTCTCAGAAAAAAATGAATACCTTCGAATTATTTAATTTTTGTTATGTTTGGTCTCTCATATTATTCATTTTATTTGTGTCGAGTTAATGAAATTTTCTATTTTTTCTCTTATATGTTATTCCTATTAGTAATCACTTCTACTTCTTGCGTATTGTTATATTTTGTGTAACCTATATCGTTCTTTTTTATCATTGTTTCTTTTTACCGGGCCCTGCTAATCGGTCGGCTCGTTCACATGTAGATTTTTGATCACCTGACTATCCCTATTTACCTACCTGTCACTTCTCGGAATTCACTCTAAGATTGCGTATTTTACCCTGTGCCCTCCTTATGACTAATAACTGAACCCAAATTTTTTTACGACGTCCTCTCGAAGTTCGATATCTTGTCCTCAGTAATGCTGGAGTTTATGCTTCTTTAGTTTAAGGTTTGGTGAAATGTACTGATGGTAGTGTTCCAGTTGCAATAATGGCAACACATTTGGGGACACCATGCTTTATATAGGCTACTCGGTTCAATCACCGCAAAGTTAATTTTAACCCGGCTCATGGCCGTAAAAGAAGGAACCTGCGCCCACGCAACGAGAATTACGCTCATACGATTGAAGCGCCGAGACGCGCACTGTTGATTTTCACCGCAAAATTAAACCCGGCTCATGGCCGTAAACGAAGGAATCCTGCGCCCGCCGCACACTTACGCTCTTACGACTGAAGCGCCGAGACGCACACTGTTAGAATTAAGTTCAGGCCCAGCTGCCTATGTGTTCGAAGCATATATACTTGCCTATTTACCCCAAAGATATGGAAGTCTTATTCAATTAACTTTTCTCTCTTCAATATGATGGTACCTTATTAACTCGCTACTTGACACGCCCTTCTTGTAACAAACTTTTCCCTTTTTATGCTCTCATTTTCTCGCAATTTAGTTTAAAGGGGATTTACAAACACATTATCATCCTCCTCCTTTGCCCCTTTTGGCCTGGTACACTTATTTTTCAGCTTCTGAAGACGATGACCCTCCTCGCTACTGAATGTTGCACCTCAGTGCGAAACCTCTGCCACACCCGCCACCCGCCACCCGACGGCCTAGCGACTCTCGGATCACCAGGAAACCATCTGTAGATACCAAACGACCCCTCTACTGCAAACGTTTCAAGCGTTACAGTCGGCTCGAGGACGAGCCTTGCGCGCGGCCGAGCGATGTCAACAATACGTAGCAAGACCGGATGTACACCACACCTCCGTCCAAGCACGCAGCCCTTCTCCTTGGGCAGGACACAGATGTCGCCGGCTTTCTCTTTTCGCACAGGAACAAACATCCGTCCTCGAAGGGAACCGCCGCATAAAAGGACACGTCCGTAAGGCAGAGACACACAGAGAGTGACACAGCAGGCGGCCCAAGCCACACAGGGTCCAGCTCCACCACCTCGTCCTCTACCCGGGGACACGGGAGGGCTCTTGGGGGGTCTATATCTGTCTTCAAGAATAAACTAGCAAGCTAAGCCCCTTTTCACGACCCACTCAAAATCCATCTCTCGTCTTGCTCAATCTGGGACGCGGTGCTCCAAACTCTCGTGTCACTCATATTCTGGTGGCTTGCGGTGGTCAATCGCTTACATCTGGCGATGTGGTGCTCCCAACTTACGTCTCGCTTACACATGTAACACTCGAAGCAACCCAGGAGTCCATTGGCGTACGCCCGAGGGCAAGGCAGAATACCCCGGTGACATAAAGGCCACTGAAGGGGTGTCGCAAGGTTCGGCTGAATGGTAATCAAGTCTTGCGTCACTCCATGGTGTGTAGGGACAAGGAACAGTTCATCAGGAATCTGGTGAGGAGGTTGAAGGCCATTTTTTTGGTAAATGACCTTTGCCCCGCCTGCCCAAACCCTGGGGGAAAGCTGAACTCTAAGCCCTCCTCACAGATGACTGCAGTCCGATCAGCAGATGGACAGATCATATCAGATCATGCTGGGGTTCGTGAACGTTGGGCTGAGTATTTTGAGCAGCTGTACCAGATAGACCCTCCAACAGTTAGCTTGGATGCAAGCGATGTCACAGTGCCTGTGCCGGACCCACTCATCAGAGAGGAACCCTCTACCCTAACAGAAGTTACGATGGCGATTTCCAAGCTGAAGTGTGGGAAAGCTGCAGGCATATGTGGTATCCCTGCTGAACTGCTAAAGGCTCGAGGCCTGCATAGAGTCCTGACTGCCATTCCCCCTGACCTGCTGAGGGGCGTGGTCATCCCTCTCTGGAAAGAGAAAGGGAGATCGTTGGGATTGTAGCAACTTCCATGGCATTATACTGCTCAGCATACCAGGCAAGGTTCTCGCCCACACCCTTCTGAAACGGACCCGCAATCAACTACTGAGGCATCAGAAACCGGAGCAGTCTGGATTTACTCCTGGCAAGTCCACGATAGACCGTATATTAACGAGCTGCAACCTACATCGACCTTAAGAAGGCGTTTGACTCAGTGCAACGGGAATCGCTATGGGAGATCCTCAGACTCAGGGGAATTCCGACACAGATTATTGGTCTAATAGCAAGCCTTTATACTGTTATACTGAAAGTGCTGTAAAGTGTGGTAGGGATCTGTCGAACTTCTTCCCTATTAATTCAGGGGAGAGGCAAGGCTGTGTCCTTGCACCAACACTCTCCAACGCCTGTATGGACTGGATAATGGGCAGAGCTACTAGACAAAGTTAATGTGGGGCAACACTAGGTAATATCAAGGTCTCCGACCTTGACTTTGCCGACGAAGTTGGTATCCTATCTGAGTCCTTGGAGTCACTTTTGGCGGCTCTTGATGCATTTAGCAATGAGGAAAATCCCCTAGGCCTAGAGGTCTCCTGGACCAAGACCAAGATTTAGGATTTTGGGGGCCTGTTAGGGGAACCTGTTCAGTCGATCAGCGAGGACGTTGAAGTTTTACATACCTTGATAGCTTGTCTCTGGGCTATCAGACCAAGAAGTCAATAGACGGATTGGTCTGGCAACAGGAGCCATGAACTCGATCAACAAGAGCATTTGGAGATGTCGCTCCTATGCAGAAGGACCAAGCTGCGTGTCTTCAAGGCCTTGATACTGCCAGTTTTGCTCTATGGAAGCGAAACCTGGACGCTATCTTGATATCTCATCTTGATATCCCTTCACCGGATCATGGGGTACAGTTGGCAGGACCACGTGTCCAACCGGCGGTTACACCGGGAGACTGGCATGGGACATAATCCGGGATCGCCAACTCAGGCTATTTGGCCACCTAGCTCGTCTCCCTGTGGACGACCCTGCCCATCAGGTTGTCTCTCTGTGAGACAACCCTGGGTGGAGGAGGCCTGTAGGACGACCCAGGAGATCATGGCTTGGGCAGCTCGACGAGACCTGTCACGAGGAGGCCTATGGGATGACCCTGGAGATAATGGCTTGGGCAGCTCAACGAGACCAGTCATGAGGAATTAGAGATGGACGTGGGCCTGCTTGGAGACTCGCCTCGAGGGATCCTTGTGGCTGGAAGCGAAGGGTGGATGCGGCCATGCGCGTTACCCCCTTGATGATGATTATATATATATATATATATATATATATATATATATATATAAAAGTATATAGATAGATAGATAGATAGATAAATATATATATTGTAAAGTATCTTTTATTTATAATGGTGCACTTCGTCTTTGATTTGATTACATTATCTAATTATGCTTTCACTTTCATTAAATTGGGGGTATAAAAGGATGTCAACCATTATCATATATATATTTACAAATATAAACAAAGAAAACAAAAATCAATGTAAATATCCACGTCCCAGCGAGCGTGTCAAACGGCCCAGGTGTCACGGGGCTTGTTTAAGTTTGGCGCTGCTCCGATTAACCTCGGGGGCACGTGAAGCAAAGTCTCGTGGCGCCTGGCGTCAGCAAATATACATAAAAAGACTGAAAATACAAGAGATAAATAAACATAACGAATTCAGTTCACTTACAATATACCACGCTATGCGAATTAGCGTATTAATTAAATCCTTTCCTACTCACGAGGCGAGGGTCACAGTGTTCACTCGAACAAGTGGTATGGCAAAGTGACCGATTATCTGCAGAGTAGACCAGTGAGGCATACCTACGCGCATGCGCATACAATAAGGGGGTACGAGGAAACTTACTTTCAACAAAGAAAATAACATTAAATATACATCCTTAATATGTATAAATATTTCGCAATATTTTAGTAGTACTTAAAAATCGGATTAACAAGGTCTTCATTACCCAATATCACAACAGTAAACAATCTAATTTATACATAAAGGTAAATATGTTATTGAATACCTTTACAATGCCCCATAACCAAGCATAAAATCTAATGATTTTATGTCATTTACATACATTTACTTAACACAGCGGCTCAGAACGTCCGCACCTACATTTTCTTTACCTTTTATGTATTGTATTCTATATGAATAACCTTGTAATGCTAGAGCCCATCTCATTAATTTTCCATTTGAATTTCTCATGTTCCTGAGATAAATTAAGGCTGTTGGTCAGTTTCAAGTACAAACTCCTTACCATAGATGTAAGTTTTAAATTTGTTGATAGCCCAAACGATTGACAAACATTCCTTTTCAATAGTTGCAAAATTCTTTTCCCTATCAAGTAGCTTTCGGCTAGCATAAGCTATAGGCATCTTTGTTCCATTATGTTCCTGAAGCAAAACCGCCCCAATGCCATTCTCGGAAGCATCACACCGTAAGAAAAAGGTCTTCGAATAGTCAGGAAGACACAGGATTGGTTTATCCGAGAGTTTGGATTTTAACTCAAGAAAACTAGAAAGTTGTCATTGTTCCATTCAGTTTATTACTTGAATTCTTCTTCAGTAGCTCATTCATAGGAGCACTAATGTTAGCAAATTTTGGTATGAATTTTCTATAGTATGAAATTGTTCAATAAAAGATCTTAGTTCCTTTTTGGTATCTGGCAAAGGCATTAACTCAATAGCTTTAATTCTGTCTTCAGGTGGTTTAATAACATTCTCTCCAAGAACAACTCCAAGATAATTTATTTTATTATACCCAAGGAAGCATTACTTATACCAGCCGTTAAGCCATGCAATCGTAATTTATTCAGCAAACACCTCAGATCCTGCAAATGATCAAATCAATTAGAATTGTGTTTTACAATGTTATCAAAGTAACAATTTGTATTCTTCAAACCAAAGATCATTTTCTCATCAGTCTGACAAACGTTGCACATGCGGTTTTGAGTCCAAATGGCATCATTACAATTGCATAAGTCCTCTGTTGGGAAAATGCAGTATATTTCTTAGATTCTAAAGATAGAGAATCTGCCAGTAGCCTAATTTAAGATCTATCTCGGTGAAATATTTATCATTTACAAAGTTACCCAGGGCTTCATCAGTTGTGGGCATGGGTTCACAATCAAAAATTGTAATGTCATTCAAGCTCCTGAAGTCGATACAGAACCTATAAGTTTGATCGCGTTTTCTTACGAGAACGACCGGTGAACAATAAGGTGATACAGATGGCTCTATTATGCCAAACTCAAGCATCTTGTCAACTTCCATGTTGAAAACATCAATCAGATTATAAGGTATAGGATAAGGTTTCTTACAAACGGGTTAGTGGTCTCAAGCTTGATTACGTGTTCTATAGACTTTGTATGACCTGGCTTGTCAGTGAAAACACAGGGTATTCAGAAATAAGAACATTATGTCGTCCTTTGTTGGGCACTCAGATCACCTACATTTAAAGATTCGCTACTTGTTAATTCCAGATACATAGTTTCATTTATATTATCACAATCATTTTCATCCACAACGCATACATTAATAACTTTGTTCATAGGTGTTTCATCGCGACGGAAGTATCGCTTCAGCATATTTATGTGAAAAAGCTTATTCTTTCCACGCATTTTGATGGTATAATCTACTCCATTATTTTTCACGCTTATGACTGGATAAGGCCCTTTCCATTGCATAATCATCTTATTGTGATCAGTAGGCAAAAGTACAAGCACCTCGTCATTCACCTTTAACCTGCGATTTCTAGATTTAAGGTCATAATAGCTTTTATAAGTCTTGCTGCTTATCTCGGCTTGGGAAACGGCCAGTTTTGCAGTTTCCTCTAATCTGGATCTTAATTCGGTTACATATTGATAAGTAGACTTTACTTCCTTATCGATCTCGTCATTAGACCAAAGTTCATGCAAAATAGTAAGCGGACCTCTGATTGGTCTTCCATAAAGGAGTTCAAATGGAGAAAACTTCAGCGAATCGTTCGGAATTTCCCTGTAAGCGAAAAGAACGGCGGGAAGATATCTATCCCAGTCTCGTGGATGGTCAGAGCACAGCTTCTTAATCATTGCTTTCAATACTCCATTCAGACGTTCAACCGCGCCATTGCAACTCGCATGATACGGGGTTGTGTACAGAGCTTTAACTGACAGCAGTCTATGAATCTCGGCCATTAGGTCTGATCGAAACTGAGTTCCGCGATCGACAGATTTCTTTAGGGATGCCAACCCGAGAGAAAATCTCAACTAAGCTTTCTGCGATAGTCACGGTGTCTATGTTCTTTAGACAAACTGCTTCGGGGAAACGCGTAGCATAATCTATCATAGTCAGGATGTATCTGTGTCCGCGGTCGGAGCAAGGTGATATCGGACCGACAAGGTCAATAGCGACACGTGAAAATGGCTCGGAAATGACGGGAATAGTTTTCATCGGCACCCTCTTAACGCTGCCTTTGTGCGAAACTTTCTGGCAGATGTGACACGATCTGCAATAACGCTTGATATCTGCTCCTGCTCCAGGCCAGAAAAACTTAAGGAATATCTTATGGCTAGTTTTCCTGTGTGAAAAGTGGCCAGCTGTTAAAGAATCATGAGCAAGATTTAAATATTTTACTTTTATAATCTCAGGAACAATCAGTTGCTTTCTACCCTTTTCATGATCGAATTTACTTTCTAAGCAAATTCTATAGATTAACCCATTAATTATTTCATATTTCACTGCCCTATTCTTAACATTGTCTATTTTCCCTGTCTTTACCTTTTCCCTAATTGACTTTAATGTAGGGCATGTATTCTGAGCATTAATGACGTCACGTTTACGATATCAAGTTGCGACACTGCGGGACACTTCAGAGGCTTACGTTCTTCAGATCGTTCCGTCATTGCACGAGTCTCCACCCTCATAACAGTCGCAAGCGATGTAGAACGGACATCATTACGTACCTTATGCAAATGATTCGGAGGGTTAGAAGGGGGGGAGCGAGAATCTTCCGACGATTCGAAAGGATCAAGATCAAGATTGGCAGGTTTGGAGTCAGGCGGGATTTTAACACCTGGAACGAGTCCAATTAATATGTCTGCAAATTTTATAGGCGCTGCTATGGCATTAACCCAGCCGGTAAAGAACTTTGACTTAATAAAACACCTTATCTGAGGAAAATAATTAGAAATTCCCAAGTAATCATACACCTTCACGAGTTTCCCATATTTGTAATTGATGGCACGAGACTGTCCTTCACAACAATTGTAGAGCAACCAGAATCCAACATACTTCAGCTCGTTTATTGAAAACACACCCATTATCATCAATATAACTGTTTGGTTTAAGTTCCGACTCAAAAACAAAGTTAACTTTGCTAGTGCCTTATTTTCTTATAATTTCTAGGATTT
Source organism: Penaeus monodon (assembly GCF_015228065.2). Lineage (NCBI taxonomy): Eukaryota > Metazoa > Arthropoda > Malacostraca > Decapoda > Penaeidae > Penaeus > Penaeus monodon. Next base: position 931,280 of record NW_023659330.1, read on the forward strand.
TCAGGACATTGAGCCTAATGTGACCAGCCTTACCACATCCATGGCAAATTAGTTCACTATCCT
>NW_023659330.1:936342-947785 GCF_015228065.2 Penaeus monodon
CATATTTTATTTTATATATATATGTGTGTGTGTGTGTGTGTGTGTGTGTGTGTGTGTGTGTGTGTGTGTGTGTGTGTGTGTGTGTGTGTGTGTGTGTGTGTGTACATACAGACAAAATATATATATATATATATATATATATATATATATATATATATATATATATATATATTATATATATACATACATGTATAGATGTATATACCATCAGCAATGATTACCTAAAAAAACTATTCTCCTGGGGAGGGATCATGGGTCAGCCACCCCAGTATAAAGACCCAGTCAACTACGTGATGGTATACAAATTGGTGTTAAGTGGGGACATTATCTGCATTAAGAATTTGGAAATGTTGTAATTGAAAGTACCAACAGCAAACATGATGAGGCGAAGGGACAGACCGAGTTTATGTATCTGAGGAAGGACATATAAAAAGTCAGGTTTTGAGCCAGTAATGAGAAAGAAGGCTGTGACTTCCCCAAAGGATATTTTCAATGAGCGTAAAACCTATTTAGTTTGTCTTCCAGCTTCAAAAGATGTGTTGCAGTGTTAGAGTTAATTAGTTTGAATTTAGAGTTATCAAAAATGGATTACAGTTTATTATGGTGGTCGTCTTTGTTAAGGATAACTACTCTGCGACCTGTTCTGGTGTGGTAATGATAGTATACCGTTATCCTTCAGGAACTTCAAAGTAGGGAATGACTGGTGCTCATGGTTGTCCTTAATGCAATGTTTAACTTTCTTAAAGGTGTTGTTAGCCACAACAGAGATGTTATTGGCGATATGGTTGTATCCTTCTTTACAAATTACAGTTTCGTATGTTGGCACTTTCTTAAACAAAGAAACAAATGTGTGGTTAATGATATTAGGTAACATACATATGAACAACTCTTGCTTTTGTAAAATTTGCTCAGTTCAAACCTCTAACCCCGTTACAGTAACCATTTTTGACATAGAATCACTGTTTACTAATGTTCCACTGAAATAAACAACGAAATAATAGTTGACAAACTACCTCTTAGACTCTAAACTCATTTGGTTTAAACAAAACAACATGTAGAACCTTGTAGACATCGCTGATAACCATTCAATATAAACTTATAAGCACTCCCTTTACACACAAGATGACAGTGTAGTAATGTGATCACCGCTTGAAACTTGTTCCACTATTTTCCTCCGATATCACGAGAAAGCTTGGTTCAATAACCCCTTCGAAATCCAGACCAAACTTTTACCGTCGATATGTGGAAAGACACTGTCTTGCTTTTCAGTGACCACTCTCATATCAATCCTTTCCTTTCATGTCTAAATTCACAACACCCCAACGTTATATTCACCTGCAAATTTGAACAAAACAATAAACTATCCTTCTTAGACCTTCGATTACTTTTCAAAATGGCGATTCCTCCGTCAACACCTACAAGAAACCAACATTCATCGGCCTCGGACTTCACTTTCTAAGTTACTTACCTCTCATTCACAATCTGAACAGCCTGGAAACACTTGTTAACCGAGCCTGCAATATTTGTTCTATGTGGGCCTATTTCAACCATCCAACTGTTAAATGGTTATTTACATTAAATTGGCCTTTTTTCTACAATTGATTTATCAATGTTTCATATTCAGTTTTTCGTATTTTTGTTAAGCGTTTTTCTATATGAGTTTGGTAGCTACTTTTTGTACTGATGATGATAACACAGCAGTATTGGTTTTCCTTTTCCTGATCAGGATCAGATTCTCGGAAAAAACCTCTATAACTCAATACATGAAGAGGAAATATGGAAAGAATACCCTAGTTGAGTACAGAAGGATGAAAAGAATTCCTATCGCTCTAAGAATTGAAAAAAAGATATATATATGTGTGTGTGTGTGTATAAACATATATGTTTATATGTATTTGTGTTTATATATAACAGATATATGTATATATGTATATATGCATATATATATATATAAAGCAAATTTATTTTCAAACACACACACACACAAGCAAACAAACAAACACACACAACGCGCGCAACCACACACACACCGCAAACACACATATATGTGTATATATATATATATATATATATATATATATATATATATATATATTGTAGCAGCACAACCCCTTAGCCTGAAGCTCAGCCTATCAGGTCCACAAATCCCCTCGTTCCTTGCTCACTTACACAGCGCTCGTGTACTTAAGCCGCAGAACCAAGATCAAGATCCTCCAGCAGAGTACTCGTGCCAGGACCATAAATCCTTTGTCGTAAGGATTTATGCAAGCGGATTTATTTAAGTGACACGACCAGTGACACCGAGCTTTAACAGCAAAGGTTAGCCGAGGGATAGCTCTGGAGTCACCGTCGAGGAGTCCGTGTCCAGAGCATACCACAGATGGTACTCAAACTGTTAAATTTATCTCACCCTCCTCATTTAGCCGAGAATCCTGCTGTTGTTTCGGTAGAACGGGGTCCCGAGCCGCGCGCCCTCACCCACTTCCCACGAGAACGCCCGCGCAGTCTCGTGTGGCGGAGGGGAAGCCCCGCGCGCCCAAGGACACCCGCACCGAACATAAAAGATTCAAGATGGTGCTGGGCCACCTGCACCCTTTTTCCTCCTTTCAAAGAACCCATTACAACTATTACCCAAAGCCCCGGCTCCTTTTCCTTCTCCTAAAATTCATTTTCCTCCACCCCTTATCCTTCCCCTATTTCCATTCTTCCTTCCCACTCTTCTTTCCAAACTTACTTACTAGAACCTCCAGCAGACCACAGCAGCAGCAGCAACTCAGAACTGCCTGAAAGGTTATGTGACTGAGGAACCCAAATGAGACCATCCGTGAGGCGGGATACTTCAGGCTTAGAGGCCAAGGAAAATGGGGGCCCCGTTCGTTCTCGAAAAGGGGGTGAGGTACCAAGCTGAAGGCTCAGAACCCACACGACCTCACAGCCAACTATCCCCGGAGTTTGCAGGCCTACCCGGAGCGTGACCAATACGAAGAATATGATAAAAATTTAAAAAATAATCCCAAAATGAATAAAAGCTGTGCAGAAGACACCAAAGTAAAACAGTTAATTCGTAAAAAGACAAGTGCCAGAAGGGCTTAAGAATTATTAGAAATACGCCAGAAGGGCTTATGAATGATGAAAAACATGCCAGAAGGGCTTAAAACAATCAGAAAAAAACTAACATCTAAGTTAAAATACATAAAATCTAGGATGAGGAAAAAAAGTAAAGGATCGTAAAAAGTAGACAGAAAAGTCGTAAAAAGCCGAAGTAAAAGCTTAAGAAAATGACGAGTAAAAGGGTAAAGCAAGTAAAAGTACAAGAGAAAGTAAGTAAAATTCAGAATAAGTAAAGTAAAAGACAAAGCACACATGGTTCACAGTAAAGAGGTTATGTAAAGTAATAAAACACGTCCAGCATAGATACACCTAGACAAGTAAAAGGGGCAGTACAACCTTGTTTCAGCATCCACGGTGTAAATCCAGGAAAAGGTAAATCCAAAGGGTAGTCACAACACAGTCACAGTATCCACTTCATTTACTAAAGTAAGTAAGTAAAGTTTGGAAAGAAGAGTGGGAAAGGAAGAATGGGGAATAGGGGAAGGATAGGGGGAGAAAATGAATTGTAGTAGAAGAAAAAGGAGCCGGGCTTAACCAGCACGCAGGGAAAAGTTTGGGGTAATAGTTGTGTGGGTTCTTTAAAGGGGGGAAAAAGGGCGAGGGTGGCCCGTCGCCATCTTGAATCCTTTTGTGTTCGGTGCGTGTGCCCTCAGGCGTATGCGCTTCCCCTCCGCCACACGAGTCTGCGCGTCGAGGGCGTCCGCCCAACTCTCGGTGCATAGGGTACAAGTACCCTACGACCTTAAGCGCGCGCCCGCACTGGAGGTCGCGTACTCGCGGCGTTCTCGGTGGAAGTGGGTCAGGCGCGCTGCCCGGGACCCCGATGTGGAAATCTTTATTATGATGGGTATGTGGTCTGAACCAACTTTGGGACCAGGTTGTATGTGTGTGCGATAGGCTGCTGCTCTTTCCCGAAAACGAGATCAGGGCGGCCCATTCTCTATTTGTGTATGAGGTGAAGAAGTCGGGTCCTACGTAGTGGAGTCTTTTTGTTTCAAAGATAGAAAAGAATTGCCTACCATGAGCATTGTTAGTGCTGTGGTGTAGTGTCGTGTGGGCAGCGTTGATATCTCCGGCAAAGAAGACTGGGAGGTTTGTATAATTAAATAATTTGTTGAAATCTGCAAGAGGTAATTTAGTTCTTGGTTTTATATAGGCAGTGGAAAGGATAATGGGGCCATGGGGGGTGAATATCCTGACTGCCATGAAGTCAGGGGGGCTGAATGGGAGGGTGAAAAACTCATGCATGACGGTGGATTTTATGAGGATACAGGAACCCATTTGCAATCCATCCCCTGATTGCCTGGATGTGTAACCATAGTGCCGAATTCTATAGCCATTGGTGATGGATATAGAATTCAGTAGGACCACATCCGGGCGTTCATGTTCTATAAAGTCGTAAAAAATATTACGAATCGAAAAAATGACCTTACATTTGCCTGAACGATCGTTAGCATGCCACTCAGGGTAGACCCATTTTACCTGGGTTTACCTTGCGTGGTGTCACCTGATCCCGGTAGCGGTTCCGTGATCGATCCTCGATCAGCGGTTCCCCAAGGTCAGGGAGAGAGTCCTGCGAGCAGGACGCAGGGCGGAAGTCCTGGGAATCGGCGGACCAATTCCCAATACTCCCGCGCTGCCCCAAGCGCCCCCTAGAAGGGAGCACGGCAACAGCTCCCTCCAAGGGGAGAGGGAGCTCTTCCCCGGCTTCGGGAACGACTACTCTCGTCGTCAAGGATGGTGTCATCCGTACGATGACGAAGAGGCTGCGGGACTGGGGGATCCTTTTTGTCTTTTTTGGCGTGCTTGTTAGGTGGTGAGATCTGTTTGCGTTTGTGCTCGTTTTTTTGTGGTGTTAAGTGCTTGTACAATTTCTTTTCGGTTTCGTTGTGGTGCTGGTTGCAAAACGAGGTGTCTATGTGTGGAGCAATGAGGCTGTGGTTTAGTGTTTGTCTCCTCAGTTGCTGTGGCCTGTGGTGTTGTGGCGTATTCAGGAATGTATAGGTTGTCGTCTTCGAAGATCTCCTCTGGGACAACAATGCTGGGGAAACCGTTTTTCTGTAGCATGATTGTGACAATGTTTGCGAATTTCTTTGCGTTGTATTTTGCAGCGATGAGAGCTACGTTTAAAATGGCTTGTATTTTTGGGTTTGTGTTAGGAGTAAAAGTGTTGTTGAATTGGGGAGGTGGAGTTGTCCTGGAGGTAGATGCAGGTCGTCTGGGTGTGCTCGTCTGAGCAGGTTGTGTGGCGGCTGTTGCGACGTATGAAGGAGCAGTGATTTTGTTTTCCCTAATCTGAGTTCGTTTTGCTTTCAGTGTTTCTTTCCGTATGGGGCAGGATCCGCTAATTGAAACGTGCGACCCCTCGCATTTGCAGCATTTGATGGTCTCCTTGCATTTGGCGAAGAAGTGACCTTCGCCACCGCAACGAGAGCATCTCTGTGGGTGTGTGCATGTGTGTTTGTTGTGATCGTAGCGGTAGCATTTTAAGCATTGTTCAATAGGAACAAAGTACTCTGGTTCTATATTGTATGTTGGGACCGATGTATTAAACATCATGATCCCCCGGGACAGACGTTTCTGGGCTTCCTCTGGGGCAGAGACACGAATCTTGACGATTCGTGACTCGGGAGGTTTGTATACGCCAAGGACAGTGACACCGTTCTTAGCGGATACTTCCTGGCCGATGGACTCACACGATCATAGGAGGATCGTCCTGTCGATCTTTTTAGCCACGACCGTGCATTTTGCCTTCGTTTCGGGTGAGGGAACGGGTGTAAAACCATGATCTTTAAGTTTCCTTTGGCCTTCGGTCGAGAGGAATGGGGTCAATTGTTCAGGTTTGGCCACTGTCACTTTGAAGCCATTGTGAGTCTTGAAGAGGTGGGTGACTGCCACCTCAGTGAGCGTGAAGATCTTCTGGAGAGCCACCTCAATAGAGATGGACTCTCCAGTGTATGCTAATTTGATGACATGTCCCATGGTCATGCCATAGCGTGGGTGACGTGAAGGACAAGGTTCCGTCTAGCAGGAGCTAATAATGACAGAAATGGGTAAAGGTGGCTTGAAGGCATCGAAAGGGTGGGGCTCCTACCTGCCTATTAATTCCTAAACGAATTTCTCAGTGGCAGTCATGAGATGGTCTGCCAGACCAGTCCCTAACAAAGAGTGGCAACTCGCTCCGCACCTTAAGGCAGGCACGCTAAGGCCCCCCAGACACACCATCTCCTGCGGGAAGTAAAGGTCTGCCCACGTCCGAGCACGAGCTCGAAGATGGGGTCCAGTTCACCTTCAATGCGAAGCGAGTTATCCTAATGCCGAAAAATGCGTAAGGAAAGAAATACAGGGCACGAAGCTAATCGCGAGCGATTAGAATCGCGGCATCAACGAAAGCTGTGCGCAACACAGCCAGGGTATCACGCAAGAGCCAAGCTCGAGCTTGTTGTGGAGGAGTCAAATCGCTCTCTTTAGCCTACGTCAGCAAAAACCTTGGGACCTAGAGGTCCTGAAAGCCCTTCATTTAATAAACAAAAACCAGGGGGTTACATTAACTTCCGCAGACGGAAGCGTAACACAAAAAATATTTAAAAAATAAATAGGAAATGTTATAATAAAAGAAAACATACAAAAGATAAAACCATAAATAAAATCATTAAAACAATCAGCAGAAGCAATAAGAAGATTACAATTATCATAAAAATTACGTAAAACAGCGATTCATTAATAAAAAACATAAAATAAGTTACTTTCTCTCACTGTAAAGGAGAGATTAACTGGACGAATCAGTAAAAATAAACCATTGAAAAATAAAACTGAACTTAAAATACAAGAAATAAAAAAGAGGTAAAAGAAAGATCCATTCGCAGCAGATGTGGATGTTCTGTTATCCGCACATCATGTAAAACATCGTAAAAGATGTGGATAACGAGGGATCTCAATAAAAAAAAATATTTAAAACTGTACAAAAAGGTGTAAAAATAAACATAAAATACATGTAAATACAGCCAGCCTAAAACAGATAAAAATAACGAGAAAAATGAGGCTGGCAGAGGGAAGTGGTCCGGCTGTGCTCGACTCGCCCTGTGGATTACAGCAGGATGCTGGGTAGGATAGGGGTAGGATGGGAGCAGGAGAGGATAGGGTTAATGGTAGAAGGTAGGGCAAACGGGAAAAAGGAATGGAAAAGGGGGAAATCAGCGCAGAAGTAGAAGGAAGAAGGAACAATAAGAGGGGTACGAGGGGAAATGCGGCAGGATACAGGGTAGGATAGGGATAGGATAGAGGCAGGATAGTATAGGGATAGACATAACAGGTAGAACAAGCGAGGAAAACGAATAGAAGAGGGAGAAACTACAGTGGAAGTAGAGAGAAGGGAAAAGGGAAGGAAGAGGGTGCGAATAAGGGTACGAGAGGGATAGAAGGATCGGGGCAAGGAAAGGGGGGGGGATAGGTGATGGTCGGGGGGGGAGGTTGAAAACCTCACATGCCCATTCGATAGCTGACTGGGGAGCCTGCCGGCTTCCAAAATAAACCTCCATTTCACTCTTCAGCACCCAGCCATACCAGCGGGAACTCACACCCACTGCAGATATATAGACCATGTCAAGTGGTAGATATCATTCATTACAAACCCTGGTGACCCACAGAGTGAAACGTCAGGGTGTTTCACTCGCTCGCTTAGCTCACTCTCTGGAGGGGTAGTACCTGTAGCAGCAACCTGAAACTCAGCAAAATTGCCAGGTTTTGTCACATCAGGTCCACAGGTTTGTCCTCGCTCATTGGATCGCAGGCTCCCATTGTTCCCTGCTCGCTTAGACAGTGCTATTTAGGCCATAGAATCCGGAACCGAGATTAGCAACTCTACGATCCTCTAGGAGACCACGACTACCCAGTCCTTGGACGACGGGGGAGACTTTTGGCTCCCCTGTAGGTCTCCACTTCACCCTTCAGCACCCAGCCATTTCAATAGGAACTCATACCCACTACAAACACTTCATTAAGAGGTAGAGAGTAGATCCATTCATTATATATTCATTTATATATATATATATATATATATATATAATTATATATATATAAAATATATTAAATAAATATATATATATATTTTGTGTGTGTGTGTCGTGTGTGTATGTGTGTGTGTGTGTATGTGTGTGTGTATGTGTGTGTGTGTGTAAGTTTATATATATATATATATATATATATATATATATATATATATATATATATATATATATATATATATATATATATATTATTATATATACTTATATCTATTTTCAAAATAGTTGAAACTTTCATATTATTAAAATTCTACTTATCGCATTATTGTTAAAATTTAACGTTATTTCTTTGTGTTTGTAATTCATTCTGTGTGAGCTCACTCTCACTTTCATTCTCACTCATGCCCTCTCTCACGCATTTTTCATACACATTTACTCATCCACGCAAAACAAAAGACATTGAATCCTTTCATTAATGGTCGTTTTCGCAGTTTAGCGAAAAGATCGATGATGAAACTTGCCACGATTTTGCAATCATAACGAGTGGCCTACCTATGGGACATTTCTCCGTGTCATCAAAACCCAGAAGAAGAAGCCGAAAGGACTAGCACACACAAAATGGTCGAGGACAGTGCATGGATATACAAAATGACCAACAATCAGGTCCAAACAGAAGGGACCCCTTGAAGCAAATACCGAGGGCGAGGCCGAATAGGTGGCCGAACGATATAGCGTGCATTTAAGAAAGATTTTTTGTAAGTTCAAGATGGCGCATGCAGAGCAGAAGCTAGATTAAGCTCTGCGTGAGCTCTACGAACGTTCCAAAAATAGCGCCTGGTAGGAATCAATATTGCGATTATGCTTGACCAAATAAAGACCTTCATAATGCTTGTTGCCTTGACACCACAACATTCCAGCACACAAACACACACACACTATTATGTATATGCCTATATATATGTATACGAATAACACATACCACAATCACAAAACACACACAACCACCACACCACACAACCACACACACACACACACACACACACACACACACACATATATATTATATATATATAATATATATATATATTATATATATATATATATATATTATATATATATATATACATTTTTTATCTATATGTATATATATATATATATAACTATATATTATATATATATATATATATATATATATATATTATATATATTATATGTGTATATATTAATATGTGTGTGTGTGTGTGTGTTGTGTGTTTTGTGTGTGTGGTGTGTGTGATGTGTGTGGTGTGTGTGTGTGTGTGTGTGTGTGTGTGTGTTTATGTGTGTGTGTCTGTGTGTTGTGAATGTGTGTGTGCGTGTGTGTATGTGTATATAATATAATAATTATATATATATATATAATATATAACTATATATATATATATGTATACCACATATGTATATATGCTATATTTTATATATATATATATGTTTATATGTACATATATATATATATATATATATATATATATATAAAATATATATTTTTATTATATATATATCTTGTTATGTTTATAACTTATATATTATTTATGTATATATCATATATATGTATATATATACACATACACAACAAACATATATATACTACATAATATGTATATAACACACACATATGTGTATTATATATAAATAAATGAACTTCACCACACCCACACACACACACACCCACACACCCCACACATATATATTATATATATATATAGATATTATATATATATTATATCTATGGTGTGTGTGGTGTGTGTGGTGTGTGTGTGTGTTGTGTGTGTGTGTTGTGTGTGTGTGTGTGTTTTTGTGTGGTGTGTGTATGTGTGTGTGGTGTCCAGCTCCACCACCGCGTTCCGAGATAGAGGCAAAAGATGCTCAAATCTTAACAACGCCAATGTTAATTCGCCATACTTTCTCTGCGAGGTCACGCTCCTCACCGACGCCTGTTGCCGATCCACGCATCTGCCTACCCACATCAAGTGTGCCCTACTACTTCGTGCGACCGCTCACATACTGTGATGCCCTCCCGACGAAGTCCCCTGAAGATACATCCTCGCACTCTACGCCGCCACACTCGTTAATCCGGCCCACCTGCCTCGCAACTCTTCGCGAGGTATATTTATGAAGATGAATAATGTAGTGCCACTTTGTATCGATAAACTGAGTAAGACCGAACCCAGTCACCCGTGTGGGGTATGTGTGTGGTGTGTGTGTGGTGTGTGTGTGTGTGTGCTGTGTTTGTGTGTGTGTGTGGTGGTGTGTGTGGGTGTGTCTGTATGTGTGTACGTGGTGTGTGTAATATATACACACACACACCACACACACACACACCACACACACACACACACACACACACACATATATGATATATATATTATATATATAGATATATATATATAGATATATATATTACCACACATACACACACACCACAACACATACACACACACACACACATACACATACAAAACACACACACACACACACCACACACACACACACACACACCACATACCAACACACACACACACACACACACACACAACACACACACCATAGGACACAGCACACACACACACACACGGCGCGCGCGCGCAGCGCGCATTCAGTATATTCATACTGAGGTGTGCTTTGTATGTGAAGAGACAGAGAGAACGTGAGTGATAGAGAGAATAGAGAGAGAGCACTATACGGTAAAGAGCACCACAAAAGTACAAGAACGTAGCAAAAAGAAAAAACATACAAATAGACAAATGGAAAGAGAAAGAAGACAACGAATGCGTCGGTAAATACATCGAGCAAACACGGCATGCAGTTTTCTGATAGCACAACCGCGCCAAGCAAACACAGCATGAATCAGTGTGAAAGCATCATTTCGCTAGAGAAAACAACTCAGTAGAAAGGTTAAAGAGAAAGAGGTGAAGACAGGGGTGAGGGAAGAGGAGAGAGGAGAGAGAGATAGAGAGAGAGAGAGAGAGAGAGAGAGAGAGGAGAGAAGAGAGAGAGAGAGAGAGACAGACAGACGACAGACAGCAGACAGAGACAGACAGAGATTAAGGAGAAAGAGAGAAAAGGTGACATCATATTTTGAGCGGATTCATGTCGGAAAATAAAATGAAAGACTAGAAGCCCTTCCTTCAAAAGATAGAATAGTGTTTAAATGACTGATTTTAATACAGAGCCTGCGCCCGGCCAGGATCATTCCTATTATTTACCATAACTGCTGGCAAAAGTTCAAAATAAAATCTTGGTCAAGATACGTTTATGTAGATATCTTCTGATATGCATGTTTACTCATG
>NW_023659331.1:0-74663 GCF_015228065.2 Penaeus monodon
ATCAAAATTCTCTTATTCTCACTTTTATCATCATTATTGTTATGATTAATACAATTCTGGTAATTATTATCATTATTACCCTAATAATTGCCAAAAATCACCAAAGAAATCGAAAAAACGTCATTTTGGAGTATACTCTCAAAAGGCTATATTTCGCTAGATTTTGCCGCTTTTCGACTTTTGGGAATGTTTTTCTGTATACCTTTTTTATATTATATATGGACACAATTCCTTTTATTATCATCACATTATCATGATTATCATCATTATTATCGTTATCATCATCATTATCATCATTATCATCATTATCATCATCATTATCATCATTATTGCAATTATTATCATCATTATTGCAATTGTTATCTTTATTATTGCAATTATTGGAGTTATAGTATATATTTTTGCAATAATACTAATAACCCACAACAATAATGATGTAATAACAATAATAATAACAATAATAACGATTTTATAAATTATTTATATCATATCTTAATTAGTATCGTTATTACTTTTAATTATTACTGTTATAATAATTATTTTTGCAATTATATACCAGTACAAATAATAATAATGATAATAATAACAATAATAATACTAATAACATATTATAACCACTAGCATATTATTATAACTTAACTATATTATTATTGTTATATTACAGTTAATAGATTATTGGAATAATAATAATATAATAATAATAATAATAATAATAATAATAATAATAATAATATAATAATAATAATAATAATAATAATAATAAATAATAATATTCAAATGTTATCAAAATTTTTATTCTCACTTTTATCATCATTATTGTATGATTAATACAATTCTGGTAAATTATCATTATTACCCTAATAATTGCCGAAATCACCAAAGAAAGAAAAAACGTCATTTGGAGTATACTCTCAAAAGGCTATATTCGCTAGATTTTGCCGCTTTTTCGACTTTTGGGAAGTTTTTCTTATACCTTTTTTTATATATAGGACACAATTCCTGTTATTATCATCATCATTATCATGATTATATCATTATTATCGTTATCATCATCATTATCATCATATCATCATTATCATCATCATTATCTCATTATTGCAATTATTATCATCATTATTGCAATTGTTATAATGATTATTGCAATTATGCAGTTATGTATATATTTTTGCAATAATACTAATAACCACAACAATAATGATCAGTAATAACAATAATAATAACAATTAATAACGATTTTATAATAATTTTTATATCATATCTTAATTAGTATGTTATATGAATTATACTGTTATATAATATTTTGCCAATTATTACTACAGTACAAATAATAATAATGATAATAATAACAATAATAATATAATAACAATATTAAACACTAGCATGATAGATATTACTTATACTTATTATTATTATGTTTATAATTACAGTTATAATAGATTTATTGGCAATAATACTAATAATTAGATAATAATAATAATAAATAATAATAATAATTAATAATAATATAATAATAATAATAATAATAATTAATAATATACTACTAATAATAATATCAAAGTATCAAACTTCTCTTTATTCTCACTTTTATCATAAGTATTGTTATGAGTTAATCAATTCTGGTAATTATTATCATATTACCCTAATAATGCGAAATCACCAAAGAAATCGAAAAACGTCATTTTGGAGTATACTCTCAAAAGGGCTATATTTCGCTAGATTTTGCCGCTTTTTCGACTTTGGAATGTTTTTCTTATACCTTTTTTATATTATATATGGACACAATCCTGTTATATCATCATCATTTCAATGATTATCATATTATTATCGTTATCATAATTCATTATCCTCATTATCATCATTATCATAATCATTATCATCATATGCAATTATTATCTATCATATGCAATTGTTATCAGTTATTTTGCAATTTTATTGCAGTTATTAGTATATATTTTGCAATAATACTAATAACCACAACAATAATTGATAGTAATAACAATAATAATAACAAAATAACGTTTTATAATAATTATGTATATCATTATCTAATTAGTATCGTTTATTACTTTAATTATTACTGTTATAATAAATTATTTTTGCAATTTACTACAGTACAAATAATAATAAGATAATAATCAACAATAATAAATACTAATAACAATATTATAACCACTAGCATGATTATTATTATACTATACTTATATTATTATTGTTATAATTACAGTTATAATAGGATTATTGGCAATATACTAATAATTAAGATAATAATAAGAATAATAATTAATACTAATACTAATAATAATAATAATAATAATAATAATTAATCATAATAATAATAATAATAATAATATTTCAAGTTATCAAATTCTCTTATTCTCACTTTTTAATATCATTATGTTATGATTAATACAATTCTGGTAATTATTATCATTATTACCCTTATAATTGCACGAAAATCACCAAGAATCGAAAAAAAAACGTCATTTTGGAGATACTCTTCAAAAGGCTATATTTCGCTAGATTTTGCCGCCTTTTTCGACTTTTGGGAATGTTTGTGTATACCTTTTTTTATAGTATAATGACACAATTCCTGTTATTATCATCATCATTATCCATGTTATAATCATTATTATCGTTATCATCATCATATCATATTCTCATCATTATCATAAATCATTATCATCATTAATTGCAATATTATCATCATTCTTGCAATTGTTATCATTATTATTGACAATATTGCCAGTTATTAGTATATATTTTGCAATCATACTAATAACCACACAATAATGATAGTAATAACAATAATAATACAATTAATAACGATTTTATAATAATTATTTATATTCATTATCTTAAGTAGTATCGTTTTTACTTAATTATTACTGTTATATAATCTATTTTGCAATTATACTTACCAGTACAATAATAATATGATAATAATAACAATAATAATACTAATAACAAATATTATAACCAATAGCATGATATTATTATACTATACTTATTATTATTTATTGTATAATTACAGGGAAATAGATTTATTGCAATAATACTAATAAATAAGATATAATAATAATAATAAAATAATAATAATAATAATATAATAATAATAATAATAATAATAAATAATAATAATTAATAATAATAATAATATTCAAATGTTACAAAAAGTCTCTTTATTCTCACTTTTATCATCATTATTGTTATGATTAATAACAATTCTGTAATTAAGATCATATTACCCTAATAATTAGCCGAAATCACCAAGAATCGAAAAAACGTCATTTGGAGTATACTCTCAAAAGGCTATATTTCGCTAGATTTCCCGCTTTTTCGACTTTTGGGAATGTTTTTCTTATTACCTTTTTTATATTAATATGGACACAATTTCCTGTTCTTATCATCATCATATCATGATGATCATCATTATTATCGTTATCATATCATTCTCATCATTATCATCATTATCATCATCATTATCAGCATGATTGCAATATTATCATCATTATGCAATTTGGTAGCCATTATTATTGCAATTATTGCAGTTATAGATATATTTTTGACAATAATTACTTAATAACCCACAAACAATACTGATAGTAATAACATATAATAACAATAATAAACGATTTTATAATAATTATTATATCATTATCTAATTAGTATCGTTGCTATTACTGTAATTATTACTGTTATTAATAATTATTTTTGCAATTCTATACTACCAGTACAAATAATAATAATGATAATAATAACAATAATAATACTCAATAACAATATTATAACACTAGCATGATTATTATTATACTTATACTTATTATTATTATTGTTATAATAACAGTTATAAATAGATTAATTGACAATAATACTAATAAATAAGATAATAATAATAAAAAAAAAAAAAAAAAAATAAATAATAATAATAATAAAATAAATAATAATAATAATAATAAATTAATAATAATAATAATTAATAATTAATAATAAATATTCCAAATGTTATCAAAATTTTTTTATATTCTCACTTTATCATCATATTGTTAGATTAATACCATTCTGGGAATTATTATCATTATACCCCTTAATAATTGCCGATCACCAAAGAAACCCCCCCCCCCCCTGTGAAAAAACGTTCATTTTGGAGTCTACTCTCAAAAGGCTAGATTTCGCTAGATTTTGCGCTTTTTTTTCGACTTTTGGGAAATGTTTTTCTTATACCTTTTTTATATATATATGGACACAATTTCCGTTATTATTCAATCATCATTATCATGTTATCTCATTATTATCTTTATCATCAAATCATTTATTCATCATTATCATCATTATCATAACCATGTTATCATAATTATGCAATTATTATCAGCATTATTGGCAATTGTTATAATTATTATTGCAATTATTGCAGTATAGTATATATTTTTGCAAATAATACTAATAACCACAACAATAATGATAGTAATAACAATAATTAATAACAATAATAACGATTTTATAATAATTATTTATCTCATTATCTTAATTAGTACGTTATTACTGTAAATCAATTACTGTTATTAATAATATTTTTGCAATTATACTACCAGTACAAATAATAATAATGATAATTAATAACAATAATAAACTAATAACAATATTATAAAACCACTAGCATGATTATTATTCTACTTATACTTATTTATATTATTGTTATAATACAGTATAATAGATTTATTGGCAATTAATTACTAATAATGTAAGATATAATAATACATAATAATAATAATAATAATAATAATAATAATAATAATAATAATAATAATAATAATACTCATAATAATAATAATAATAATATTCAATGTTATCAAATTCTCTTTATTCCACGTTTATCATCATATTGTTATGATTAATACTACAATTCTGGTAATTATATCATTATTACCTAATAATTGCCGAAATACCAAAGAAATCGAAAAACGTCATTTTTGGAGTATACTCTCAAAAGGCTATATTGCTAGAATTTTGCGCTTTTTCGACTTTGGGAAGTTTTTCTTATACCTTTTTATATTATATATGGACACAATTCCTGTTATATTCATCATCATTATCATGATTATCATCATTATTATCGTTATCATCATCATATCATCATTATCATCAATTATCATCATCATTATCATCATATTGCCAATTATTTTCATCATTATTGAATTGTATCATTTTATTATTGCAATTATTGCAGTTTAGTATATATTTTGCAATAATACTAAATAAAACACAACAATAATGATAGTAATAACAATAATAATAAACAATAATACGAGTTTATAATAATTATTGATATCATTATCTTATTAGTATCGTTATTACTGTAAATTATTACTGTTATAAAATTATTTTTGCATTATACTACCAGTACAAATAATAATAATGATAATAAAAACAATAATAATACTAATAACAATATTATAACCAACTAGCATGATTATTATTCTACTATACTATTATTATTATTGTTATAATTACAGTTATAATAGATGTATTGGGCAATAAAATAATAATTAAGATAATAATATAATAATATAATAATAATAATAATAATAATAATAATAATAATATAATAAATAAAATAATAATAAAATAATAATCATATTCAAATGTTATCAAAAGAAAAAATATTAATAATAATAATATAATCAATAATAATAATCAATAATATACTATTAATAATAATAATAATAATAATAATAAAATGTTATCAAATTCTCTTTATCTCACTTTTATCATCCTTATTGTAGTAATACAATTCTGAGTTAATTATTATCATTATTACCCTAATAATGCCTGAAATCAACAAAGCAATCGAAAAAACGTATTGTGAGGTATACTCTCAAAAAAGGCTATATTTACGCTAGATTGTGCCGCTTTTTCGACTTTTGGAATGTTTTCTTATACCTTTAGATTTATATATGGACCAATTCCGTTATTATCATCATCATTATCAGATTATCATCATTATTATAGTTATTTCATAATTATCATCATATCATTCATTATCTCATCAGTATCATCATTATGCCATTATTATCATCATTATTGACAAATTGTTATCATCATTATGCAATTATTGCAGTTATAGTATATATTTTTGCAAAATACTAATAAACCACAACAATAATGATAGTAATAACATAATAATAACAAGAATAACGATTTATAATAATTATTTATATCATTATTTAATTAGTATCGTTATTACTGTAATTATTACGTTCATATATACTTATTTTTGCAATATACTACCAGTACAATAATAAATAATGATAATAAAAACAATAATAATACTAATAACAAATTATAACACTAGCATGATTATTTATACTTATACTTATTATTATTCTTGTTATAATACAGTTATCATCGATTTATCTGGCAATAATACATAAGTCAATTAAGATAATAATAATATAATAATTAATTAATAATATAATAATAATTATATTAATAATTAATAAGAATAATAATTAATAAGAATAATAATAATAATATAATAATAATAATATTCAAATGTTATCAAAATTCTCTGTTATGCTCACTTTTATCATCTTATGTTATGCTAATACAATTCTGGTAATTATTATCATTATTACCCATAATTGCCGAAATCACCAAAGAAATCGAACAAACGTCTTTTTGGAGTATACTGCCACAAAGGCTATATTTTCGCTAGATTTTGCCGCTTTTTCGACTTTGGAATGTTTTTCTTATACCTTTTTTATATTTATATGGACACCAAGTCCTGTTATGTATCATCATCATTATCAGGATTATCATATTATTATCGTTATCATCATACATATCACATTATTCATCATTATTCATCATCATTATCATCATTGATATTATTATCATCATTATTGAATGTTATCATATTATTGAAATTAGTGCAGGCTATAGATATATATTTTTGCAATAATACTAATAACCACAACAATATGATAGTAATAAACAATAATTAATAAACAATAATAACGATAAATAATATTTATATCATTATCTTAATTAGTATCGTTATTACGTAATTAGTACTGTATAATAATTATTTTTGCATTATAATACCAGTACAAATAATAATAATGATAATGAATACAAATACTAATACAATAAACAATATTATAACCACTAGCATGATAATGATTTTAACTTATACTTATTATTATTATTGTTATAATTACAGTTATAAAAGATTTATTGCAATATAATAATAATTAGATAATAATAATAATAATAATAATAATAATAATAATAATAATATAATAATAAATATAATAAATAATAATAATTAATAATAATAATAATAATAATAAGAATAATATTGCAAAGTTATTCAAAATTCTCTTGTATTCTCACTTTTATCATCATTATGTTATGATAAATACAATCTGGTAATTATTCTCATTATTACCCTAATAATTGCGAAATCACCAAAGAATCGAAAAAACGACATTTTGGAGTATACTCTCAAAAGGCTGTATTTCGCTAGATTTTGCCGCTTTTTCGACTTTGGAATGTTTTTCTTATACCTTTTATATTATATATGGACACAATCTGTTATTAAATCAGCATTATCATGATTATCCTCTATTATCGTTATCATAACCTTATCATCATTTATCATCATTATCATCATCATTAACATCATTATTGCAAGTAGTATCATCATCATTGGCAATCTTCTCATTATTATTGCAATTAGTGCCGTATAGTCTATATTTTTGCAAATAATACTAAGAACGACAAAAAATAATGAATGTATAACAATATAATAACATATAATAACGATTTTATAATAATTATATTTTATATTCATTATCTTAATTAGTATCGTTCTTACTGTATTATTAATGTTTAAGAAATTATTTTTGCAAGTATACTACCAGTACAAATATAATAATGATAATACTAACAATAATAATACTAATAACAATTTATAACCCTAGCATGATATATTATACTTATAACTTATTATTATTATTGTTATAATCAGTTATATAGATTTTTATGGCAATAATCTAATAGAAGATAATATAATAATAATAATAATCATAATAATAATAATAATACCAATAATTATAGTATTCAAGGAGACGAATAATAATAATAATAATAATAAAACTAATTAATAAAATAATAATAATATCAAATGTTATCCAAAATTTCTCTTTATTCTCATGTTAATCATTATTGTTATATTAAACAATTCTGGTAACTATTATCATTATTACCCTTAATAATTGCCGAAATCACCAAAGAAATCGAAAAAACGTCTTTTGGAGTATACTCTCCAAAAGGCTATATTTCGCTCGATTTTTGCGCTTTTTCGAATTTTGGAATGTTTTTCTTATACCTTTTTAGATTAGATATGGAACACAATACTGTTATTATATCATCATATCATGATATCATAAATCGATATCGTTATCATCTCATTTAGCATATTATCAACCTTTCATCATCATTTCATCATGATTGCAATTATTATCATCATTATTGCAATTGTTATCAGTAGTATGCACTTATTGCCATGGTTATAGTAATATTTTTGCAATAATATAAAAACCACAACATAATGATATAATAACACTAATAATAACATAAAACGCTTTATAATACTATTTATATCATTATCTTAATTCAGTATCGTTATTACTGTAATTATTACTGTATAATAATTATTTTTCGCAATTATACTACAGTACAAATAATAATAATGTAATAAGAACAATAATAATAATTAATAAAAACAATATATAAAAAAACCCACCAACCTTAGGGGCCTTGTTTTTTTTATATATACTATACTTATATTATTATTGTTATAAGTACGTTATAATAGATTATTGGGCAATAATAACTAATAATTAAGATAATATAATATAATAATACTAATAATAATAATATTATAATATAATAATATAATAATAATACTAATAATAATAATAATAATATAATAATAAAATAATTAATTAATAAATCAAAATGTTATCAAAATTCTTCTTTATTCTCACTTTTATCACAGTATTGTGTCTGATTAATACAAATTATGCGTAATTTTATCATTACACCCTAATAATTGCGAAATCACAAAGAAATCGAAAAAACGTATTTGGAGTATACTCTCCAAAAGGCTATATTTCGCTAGATTTGCCGCTTTTCGACTTTTGGGATGGTTTTTCTTATACCTTGTTTAGATTTATATATGGACACAATTCCGGTTATTATAATCATCATTATTCATGATATCTCATTATTATCGTTATCATCCATCATTAATCATCATTATCAGCATTATCATCATCATTATCATCATTATTGGCAATTATTATCATCATTTTGCAATTGTTATAATTATTATTGCAATTATGCCAGTTATAGTATCATTTTTGCAATAATACTAATAACCACAAACTAATGATAGTAATAACAATAATATAACAATAATAACGATTTATAATAATTATTTATCTCATTATCTTAATTAGTATCGTATTACTGTAAATCATTACTGTGTATAATAATTATTTTGCAATTATAATCAACAGTACAAATTAATAATACATGTAATAATAACAATAATAATACTAATAAACAATTATTATAACCACTAGCATGATTATTATGATACTTAGACTTATATTTATTTATTGTTACTAATTACAGTTATAATAGATTATGGCAAAAATACTAATAATTAAGATAATTAATAATAATAATAATAATAATAATAATAATAATATAATAATAATAATAATAAAAATAATAATAATAATATTCAAATGTTATCAAAAAATAGCTTTATCTCATTTATCATCATATGTATGATTAAATACAATTATGGGTAATTATTATCATATTACCTAATAATTGCCGAAATCACAAAAGACAAATCGAAAAAAACGGTCATTTTGGAGTATAACTCTCAAAAAGGCCTATATTTCGCTAGTTGCGGCTTTTCGAATTTGGGAATGTTTTCTTATACCTTTTTATATTATTATATGGACACAATTCTGTATTATCATCATCATTATCATATTATCATTCATTATTATCGTCTTCATCATCATTATCATCATTATCATCATTATCATCATCATTTCATAATTAGGCAAATTAGTATAACATTATGCAAATTGTTATCATTATTTATTGCATATTATTTGCAGTTATAGTATATATTTTTGCAATAATACAAAAAATAATTAAACCAAACTAAGATTAGTAATAACAAGAATAATAACAAAATAACGATTTTATAATAATTATTTTATCATTATCAATAGTCTCGTTATTACTGTACTTATACTGTTATAATAATTATTTGCAATTATACTACCAGTACCATAATTAATATGATATAATAAACAATAATAATCTAATAACAATACTTATAAACACAGCAGATTAGTATTAACTTATACTTATTATTATTATTGTTATAATTACGTTATAATAGATTTAATTGGCAATAATATAATAATTAAGATTAATAATAATGAAAATTACTAATAATAATAATAAAAGAATAATATAATAATAATAATAAAAATAATAATCAATAATAATAATAATAAATAATAATAATAATAATAATAATATTCAAAATGTTATCAAAAATTCTCTTTATTCTCACTTTTATCATCTTATTGTTTCTGATTAATACAATTCTGGTAATTATTATCATTACTGTACCCTAATATATTGCCGAAATCACCAAAGAATCGAAAAACGTCATTTTGGAGTATACTCGCAAAAGGATATATTCGTAAGATTTTGCCGCTTTTTCGACTTTTGGAAAAATGGTTGTTTTCTTATACTTTTTTATATATATATGGACACAAATGCTGTTATTATCATCATCCAGTATCATGATATCATCATTATTACTCGTGATCATCATCATTATCATCATTTCCATCATTTATCATCTCCTTATTCATATTATGGCAATTATTATCATATATTGCAATGTTATCATTATTATTGCAATTATTGCAGTGTAGAGTATAATTTTTGCAATAATACTAATAACCACAAAACATAATGATAGTAATACAATAATAATAACAATAATAACGATTTTGATACCTAATTATTTATATATTATCTAATTAGTATCGTATTACTGTAATTATTACGTATAATAATATTTTTGAAATTATCTACCGTACAAAATAATAAGGAATGATAATAATAACAATGAATAAACTAATAAAACAATATTTTTATAACCACTAGCCATGCTTATTATTATACTTATACTTGATTATATTTTGTATATTACGTTATAATCGATTTATTGGCAATAATACTTAATAATTAGATAATAAGTAATAATAAAGAAAATAAAATAATAATAATAATTATAAAATAATAATAATAATAATAATGATAATAATAATAATAATAATAATAATAAATAATAATATGCAAAATGTATCAAAATGCTCGTTATCTCATTTTATCACATTATTGTTATGGATTAATACAATTCTGGTAATTATATCATTATTACCTTAATAATTGCCGAAATCACACAGAATCGAAAAAACGTCATTTGGAGATACTCTCAAAGCTATATTTCGTCGATTTGCAGCTTTTTCGAATTTGGGAATGTTTTTCTATAACCTTTGTATATTATAGACACAATTCCTGGGTATTATCATCATCTTACCATGATTATGTCATCATGATGATCGTTATCATCATCATTATGCATCATTATCATCTATCATATCATTATCATCATTATTGCAATTTAGTTATCATCTTATTGCAATGGTTATCATTATTATTGCAATTATTGCAGTTATAGGATATATTTTGCAGATAATACTAATAAACCACAACAATAATGTAGTAATAACAATAATAATAACAATTAATAACGATTTTATAATAAATTATTATTCATTATCTTAATATTAGTATTCGTTATTACTGTAATTATTTTACTGTTATATAATTATGTTTGCAATTATACTACCCAGTACCAACTAATAATAATGATACTAATAACAATAATACATACTAAACAATAGTATAAACACTAGCATGATTATTTAGTATACATATATTATTATTATTGTTATAATTAAAGTTATATCGATTTATTGGCAATAATACTAATAAATTAAGATACTTAATAATTAATAATAATAATAATAATAATAATAATATAATAATAATAATTAATAATAATAATAATAATAATAATAATAATAATAATATAAATTCCACGTTATCAAAATTCTCTGTTCTCTCAATGTGATCATCATATTGTTATGATTAAGACAATTCTGGTAATTATTATCATTATGACCCTCATATTGACGAAATCAACAAAGAATCGAAAAAAACGTCATTTATGGATATACTCTCAAAGGCTATATTTCGCTAGATTTGCCGCTTTCGACTTTTGGAATGTTTGTCTTATACCTAGGTTATATTATATATGGACACAATTCCTGTTATTTCATCATATTATCAGATTCTCATTATTATCGTTATCATCATCAATTCTCGATCATTATCATCATTATCATCATACTATCATCATTATTGCAATTTTATCATCTTATCTGCAAATTGTATATCATTAGATTGCAATGATGCCGTTATAGTATATATTTTTGCATAATCTAATAACCACAAACAATAATGATAGTAATAACAATAATAATAACAATAATAACGATTTATTAATAAGTATTTTATATCATTATCTTAATTAGTACGTTATTTACTGTAATTATTACTGTTATAATATGATTTTGCAATATAATACCAGTACAAATAATAATAATGTATACAAATACAATAATAATACTATAACAATATTATAACCACTAGCATGTTATTATTATTGACTTATACTTTTATTAGTATGGTTTATTAATACAGTTATAATAGAATTATGCAATAATACTAAAATTAAGATAATAATAAATAATAAAATAATAGATAAATAATAATAATAATATAATAAGAATAATAATAAGATAATACTAATAAAATAATTATAATAGAATAATAATAAAATATTCAATGGGTTATCCAAAATGCTCTTTATTCTCCCTTTATCAAATTATGTTCTGATCTACAATTTGTAAAATGATCATTATTACCCTAAAATTGCCGAAATCACAAAAGAAATCGAAAAAAACGTATTTTGGAGTATACTCTCAAAGCAGATTTTCGCTAGATTTGGCGCTTTGACTTTTGAGGAATGGTTTTTCTTATACCTTTTATATTAGAGATGGACACAAATTCCTGTTATATCAATCATCATTATCATGATTATCATCCATGATGCTCGTTATCATGTCATTATCATCATTATCATCAGATCATCATCATTATCAATCATATTGCAATATTATCATCATTATTGCCAATTGATCATTATTATTGCATTATTGCAAGTTATAGTAATATATTTTTGCAATAATAACTAAATAACCACAAAACAATAATGATAGTACAACACTAATAATAACAATAATAACCGATTTTATATAATTATTTATATCATTATTCTAATTAAGTATCGTTTATTACTGCTAATTATTACTGTTATAATAATATTTTGCAATTATAACTACCAGTACAAATTAATAATAATGAGAATAATAACAATAATAATATAATATAAAAATAGTAAACACTAGCTGATATTATATACTTATACTTTATTATTATTATGTTATAATTACAGTTATATAGATTTATGCAAAATATAAAATTAAGATAATAATATAATAATAATAATAATAATAATAATAATATATAATCAATACTAATTAATAATAATAATAAGAATACTAATAATAATAATAATAATAATAATCTAATATTCAAATGTTATCAAAATTCTCTTATGCTCACTTTTATCATCAATATTGTTATGATTTAATACAATTCTGGTAAGTATTACATTATTACCATAATATTGCCGAAATCACCAAGAAATCAGAAAAAAAGTCATTTTGAGTATACTCTCGAAAGGCTATATTCGCTAGATTTTGCCGCTTTTTCGACTTTGGGAAGTTTTCTTAACTTTTTATATTATTATATGGACACAATTCCGGTTATTATCATCAGCATTATCATGGATTATCATCATTATTATACGTTATCATCATCATTATCATCATTATCATATTATCATCAGCATTATCACATATTGCAATTATTATCATCATATTGCAATTGTTATCCTTTATTATTGCAATTATTGCAGTTATAGTAAATTTTTGCAATAATACTAATAACCACAACAATAATGATAGTAATAACAATAATATCAAAATAATAACGATTTTATAATAATTATCTATATCATTATCAATTAGTATCGTTATTACTGTAATTATTATGTTATAATAATTATTTGCAATTATTACTACCAGTACAAAAATAATAATAAATGATAATAATAACAATAATAATACTAATAACAATATTATAACACTAGCCATGATTAGTATTATACTTATACTTCTTATTATTATTGTTATAATACAGTGTATAATAGATTTATTGGCAATAATACTAATAATTAAGGATAAAAAATAATAATATATCATTAATAATAAAATAATAATCTAATAATAACAATACTAATAAAATAATAATAATAATAATAATAATAATAATATTCAAATGTTATCAAAATTTCTCTTTATTCTCACTTTTATCAGAATTAGTGTTATGATTATACAATTCTCGGTAATGTTAATCATTAGTACCCTAATAATTGCCGAAATCACCAAAGAATCGAAAACACGTCATTTTTGAGTATACTGTCAAAGGCTAATTTCGCTAAGATTTGCCGCTTTTCGGACTTTGGAATGTTTTCTTACCTTTTTATATTATATATGAACAATTCCTGTGATTATCATCATCATATCATGATTAATCATCATTATTATCGTTATCATCATCATTATCATCATTATCATCATTATCTCATCATTATCACATTATTGTTGCAATATTATCATCATTATTGCAATTGTTATCAGTATTATTGCAACTTATTGCAGTTATAGTATATATTTTTGCAAGAATACTAAGAACCACAACAATAAGATAGTAATAACAATAATAATAACAATAATAACGATTTATATAATATTATATAATTATCTGTAATAGTATGTTCATTACTAATGATTACTGTTAAATAATATTTTTGCATCTATCTACCAGTACAAATAAAATAATGTAATAATAACAATAATACTACTAATAACAATATTATAACCACTAGCAGATTATTATTATACTTATACTTATTAGTATTATTGTTATAATTACAGTGAAATAGATTATTGCAATAATACTAATAATTAAGATATAATAATAATAATAAAATAATAATAATAATAAAATATAATAATAATAATAATAATAATAATAATAATAATAATAATAATAATTACTAATAATAATAAATATTCAAATGTTATCAAAATTCTCTTTATTCTCAGTTATCATAATTATTGTTATGATTAATACAATTCTGGTAAATTATTATCATTATTACCTAAATAATTGCCGAAATCACCAAAGAAATCGAAAAAACGTCATTGGGAGTATCCTCTCAAAAAGGCTATATTTCGGCTAGATTTGCCGCGTTTTTCGACTTTTGGGGAATGTTTTTCGATACCTTTCTTATTATTATATATGGACACAATGTCCCTGTTATTATCATCAATCCTTATCAGGATTATCATCATTATTATGTTATCATCATCTTATAATCATTATCATCATTATCATTAATCATTATCATCATGATTGCCAATATTATCATCATTATTGCAATTGTTATCATTATTTATTGCAATTATTGCCAGTTATAGTATAATTTTGCAATAATACTAATAACCACAACAATAAGGATAGTAAATAAACAATCATAATACAATAATAACGAGTTTTATAATAATTATTTATATCATTCTCTTAATTAGTATCGTTATTACTTGAATTATTACGTTATAATAATTATTTGTTGCAATTATATACCAGTACAAATAATAATAAATTTAATAATAACAATAATACTAGAATAACAAGCCTTATACCACTAGCAAGATTATATTAACTATACTAATTATATGTTATAATTACAGTTATAATAGATTTATTGGCCAAATAATATAATAATAAGATAATACTAATACTAATAATAATACTAAGAAGCATAATAATATATAAATAATAATAATAATCATAATAATAATAATATAATAAGAATAAGAAGAATAATAATAATATTCAACTGTATCAAAATTCTCTTTATGCTTCACGTTTATCTATCATTATTGTTATGATTAATACAATTTGTAATGATTATCATTATTACCCTAATAATTGCCGGAAATCACCAAAGGAAATCGAAAAAACGTCATTTTGGGAGTATACTCTCAAAAGGCTCTATTTCGCTAGATTTTGCCGCTTTTTGGACTTTTGGGAATGTTTTTCTTATACTTTTTTTTATAGTAATATGGACACAATTCCTGTTATATCATCATCATATAATGATATCATAATTATGTACGTTATCATAATCATTACATCATTATCATATATCATCATCATTATCATCATATTGCAACTTATTATTCATACATTATTGCAATTGTTCATTATTATTGCAATTAATGCAGTATAGTATATATTTTTGCCAATAATATAATAAAACAACAATAACTGATAGTAATAAACAATAATTAATAACAAAAAACGATTTTATAATACTTATTATATATTATCTTAATAGTATCGTTATTACTGTAATTATACTGTCATTAATAATTATTTGCAATTATACTACCAGTACAAAATAATAATAATGTAATAATAACAATAATAATACTAATAACAATATTAAACCACTAGCATGATTATTATTATACTTATACTTATTATTATTATGTTATAATTACAGTATAATAGATTTATTGGCAAGAATACTACATAATTAGATAATAATATAATAATAATAATAATAATAAAATAAATAATAATAATAATGATCACTATAATTAAAATAATCATAATAATAATAATAATACTAATAATAATAATATTCAAATGTTATCAATTCTCTTTAATTCTCACTTGTATCAGCATTATGTATGATTAATACAATTTGGTTAATTCTATCATAATGAACCTAATAATTGCCGAAATCACCAAAGGAAATCGAAAAAAGTAATTTGGGTATACTCTCAAAAGGTCTATTTCGGCTAGATTTATGCCGCTTTTTCGCTTTTGGGAATGTTGTTCTTATACCTTTTTATATATATCTGGACACAATTCCTGTCATATCTCATCTTATCATGATTATCATCATTATTATCGTTATCATTCATCATTATTCAAATTATCATCATTATCATCATCATATCATCATTCATTGAATGATTTATCATCATTATTGCAATTGTTATCATTATTATTGCAATTATGCAGTTATAGTATATATTTTGGCATAATATAATAACCAAACAATTAATGATAGTAATAAAAGAATAATAACAATAAATAACGATTTTTAGTAATTATTTATTATCCATTATTGAATTATATCGTTATTACTGTTAATTATACTGTTATATAAGTATTTTTGCAATTATACTACCAGTACCAATACTACTAATGATAATAAAACACTAATAAATTACTAATAACAATATTATACCACTAGCATGATTATTATTGACTTATACTTAGTATGATTATGTTAGAATTACAGTTATAATAGATTTTATTGGCAATATACTATAATTAAGATAATAATAATATAATAATAATAATAATAATAATAATAATATAAATAAATAATATAAGTATAATAATAATAATAATAAGAATAATAATAATTAATTAATTAATAATATTCATAAAGGTTATCAAAAAATTCTCTTTATCTCACTTTTATCATTCAGTATTGTTAGATAATACAATTCTGGTAATTATTATCAATTACCCTAATAATTGCCGAAATCACAAACGAAATCGAAAAATCGTCATTTTGGAGTATACTGCCCAAAAGGCTATATTTCGCTAGATTTCCGCTTTTCGACTTTTGGGAATGTTTTTCGTATACTTTTTTAGATTATATATGGACACAAATCCTGTTATTAATCATCGTCATTTCAGGATTATCATGATATTATCGGTAGTATAATCATTATCATCATTTCATCATTATCATCATCATTATAAATCATTATTGCAATTATTATCATATTCTGCAATTTTTTTATTATCATATTATGGCAATTATGTGCAGTTAGCAGTATATATTTTTGCAATAATTACTAAAACCACAACAATAATGATAGTAATAACAATAATTTAATAACAATAATAACGAGTTTTTAATAATTATTTATATTATTATCTTAATAGTATCGTTATTTATGTAAGTATTACTGTTATAATAATTATGTTTGCAATCACTACTACCAGACAAATAATAATAATGATATAATAAAAAATAATACTAATAACAATATGATAACCACTAGAATGATTAGTATTAGACTTATACTTATTGCTATTATTGTTATAATTCCAAGTTATAATAGATTTATTGGCAATAATACTAAGAATTAAGAGAATAATAAATAATAATAATAATGAATAATAATAATAATAATATAATAATAATAAAATAAGTAAGTAATAATAATATAAGAATAATAAAGAATAATAAGAATAATATTCAAATGTTATCAAAAATTCTCTTTAATCTCACTTTTATCATATTCTTGGGTATGATTAATACACATTCGGTAATTATTTCATTATTACACTAATAATGCCGAAAATCACCAAAGAAATCGAAAAAAAAGTTCATTGGAGTATACTCTCAAAAGGCTATATATCGCTAGATTTGCGCTTTTCGATTTGGGAATGTTTTGCTTATACCTTTTTATATTTATATATGGCACAATGCCTGTATTATAATCATTCCAAAAAATAATGATATAGCAACGTATTATCGTATAATCATCATTCTCATCAGTATTCATCATTATCATCAATCATTATCATCATATGCAATTATTATCATCATTATGCAATTGTTATCATTATTATTGCAATTAGCAGTTATAGTATAATTTTTGCAAAATACTAATAACCACAACCAATAATGATAGTAATAACAATAATAATACCAATCATAACGATTTTATACTAATATTCTATATCATATCTTAATTAGTATCGGGATTACTGTAATTATTACTGTTATAATAATTATTTTTGCAATTCTACTACAGTACAAATAATAATAATGATAATAATAAACAATAATAATACTAATAAACAATATTATAACCACTAGCATGATTATTTATTATACTATAATTAGTATTATTATTGTTATAAATTCACAGTTATAATAGATTTATTGGCAATAATACTACTAATTAAGATAATAATAATAATAATAATAATAATAATAAATAATAAAAAATAATAATAATAAATAATAATAATAAAATATAATTAATTTTATATTATTAATAATTTAATTATAATTTATATTATCACTTTTAATATCATATTTAATTAATAATTAGGTAAATATTAATTAATTACCAATAATTCGAATACATAAATGAAATTATAAATCCTTATTTATTAATATTTTTATATTATATTTGTAATATTATTACCTTATCAATTTGGAATATAGTTTTATAATATCTTTTTATATTAATATGCATATTTCCATTTATCTTTCATTTTGAATTATTTTCATATATTTTTAATATATTATAACATTTATATATATCATCATATTATCAATTATATTATATTATATATTATTATAATAAGTAATTTATTATATTATTATATTAATAATATTAATTATTTTATATTTTAATATAAATAATAATTAATATAATATAATAATAATAATAATAAAATATATAATAATAATAATAATAATATAATAATAATAATATATTAATGTATCAAAATTCTCTTTATTCTCATTTTATCATCATTATTGTTATGATTAATACAATTCTGGTAATTATTATCATTATTACCCTAATAATTGCCGAAATCACCAAAAAATCGAAAAACGTCATTTTGGAGTATACGCTCAAAAAAGGCTATATTTCCCTAGGATTTTGCCGCTTTTCGACTTTGGGAATGTTTTTTCTTATACTTTTTTATATTATATATGGACACAATTCCTGGTTATTATCATCATCATTATCATGATTATCATCATTATTATGTTATCATCATCATAATCATCATTATCATCATCATTGCATATTTTGCAATTATTTCATCATTATTGCAATTGTTTATCATTATTATGCAATTATTGCAGTTATAGTATATTTTTTGCAATAATACTATAAACCACAACATAATGATAGTAATAACAATATAATAACAATTAAATAACGATTTTTAATATTATTTAATCATTTTCTTAATTTAGTATCGTTATTATGTAATTATATTACTGATAATAATAATTATTTTTTGCAATTATACTACCATCCAAATAATAATATGATAATATAACATAATAAGACTAATAACATATTATAACCACTAGCATGATTATTATATACTTATACTTATTATTATTATGTTATAATACAGTTCATAATAGATTTAGTGGCAATAATCTAATAATTTCAGATAATATAATAATAATAATAATAATAATAATAATATAATAATAAATACTAATAATATAATATATATAATAATAATAATAATAATAAATATCAAATGTTATCAAATTCTCTTTATTCTCACTTTTTATATCATTATTGTTATGATTAATACAATTCTGGTAATTATTATCATTATTCCACTAAATAATTGCGAAATCACCAAAGAAATCGAAAAAAACGTCATTTTGGAGTATACTCTCAAAAGGCTATATTTCGCTAGATTTTGCCGCTTTTTTCGACTTTTGGGAATGTTTTTTCTTATTCCATTTTTTATATATATGGGCCACAATTCCTGTTATTATCATCATCATTCTCATGATTATCATCATTATTATCGTTATCCATCATCATTATCATCATTATCTGGGATGCTCGTTATCATGAACCTTGAAGTTAGTAAATACTTTGCTTCATCCATATAGCATCTTATTTGCAATTATTATCTCATTATTGCAATTGTTATCATATTATTGCAATTATTTCAGTTAAGTATATATTTTTGCAATATACTAATTACCACAACATAAGTAGTACTAACATATAATAACAATATAAACGATTTTTATAATATTATTTATTCATATTTAATTGTAATCGTTATTACTGTAATTATTTACTGTTATATAATTCTTTTTTTTTCAATTATACTAACCAGTACAAATATAATAATGTATAAATAACAATAATAATAATAATAAACAATATTATAACCACTAGCATGATTATTATTATACTTATAGCTTATTATTATTATTGTTATAATTACAGTTATAATAGATTTATTGGCAATAATCTATAATTAGATAATAATAATAATAATAAGAATATAATAAAATATACTAATAATAATTAATAATAATAAATAAAAATAAAAATATAATAATATAATAATAATAATAATAATATTCAATGTTATCAAATTCTCTTTATTCTCACACAACTTTATCATCATTATTGTTTGATAATCATCTGTTAATATTATCATTATATTACCCTAATAATTGCCGAAATCACCAAAAGAAATCGGAAAAAACGTCATTTTGGAGTATACTCTACAAAGGCTATATTTGCTAGTTTTTGCGCTTTTTCGACTTTTGGGAATGTTTTTTCTTATACCGTTTTTTATATTATATATGACACATTCCTGTTTATTATCGATCATCATTACATGATTATCATCATTATTATCGTTATCATCATCATTAATCATCCTTATCATCATTATCAGATCATCATTATCATTCATTATTGCAATTATTATCAATCATTATTGCAATTGTTATCATTATTATTTGCAATCTTTGCAGTTAGAGTTATATTTTGGGGCAATACTACTATAACGCACAACAATAAGGATAGTAATAACAATAATAATAACAATAATAACGATTTTATAATAATTATTTATATCAATTATCTTAATTAGTATCGTTTTACTGTAATTTATTACTGTATAATATTATTTTTGCAATTATACTACGCAGTACAAATAATAATAATGATAATAATAACAATAGAATACCTAATAACATATTATAACCACAGCATGATTATTATTTACTTAGTACTTATTCTTAATTATATAGAATAAATATAATTATAAACACATTTATAATAGAATTTATTGGCAATATACTAATAATTAAGATAATAATAATATAATAAACTAATAATCATAATACTAATAATAAAGAAATAATAATAATAATAATATAATCATAATATAATAATATTCAAAATGTTATCAAAAATTCCTCTTGATTCTCACTTTTATCATCTTATTGTTATGATTATTACAATTCCTGGTAAGATTAATCATTATTAACCATAATAATTTCCGAAATCCACCAAAGCATCGAAAAAACGTCATTTTGGAGTATACTCTCAAAAGCTATATATTTTCGCTAGATTTTGCCGCTTTTCGACTTTGGGAATGTTTTTCTTATACCTTTTTTATATTATATATGGACACAATCCTGTTATTATCATCAGCATTATCATGATTATCATCATTATTTCCTTATCATCATCATTATCATCATTCTCATCATTATCATCTCAATTATCATCATTATTGCAATTATTATCATCACTATTGCAATTGTTATCATTAGTATTGAAATTATTGCAGTTATAGTATATTTTTTTGCATTATACTAATAACACAACAATATGTAGTAAAAACAATATATAACCATACTAACGATTTATAATAATTTTTATATATCAAATTATCTTTAATTAGTATCGTTATTACTGTAATTATTACTGTTTACATAATTATTTTTTGCAATGATACAAAAAAGAAACATAACGCAAGTAAAAATAAGAATATGATAAAAGAACAATAATAATACTAATAACATAATTATAACCACTAGCATGATTATTATTAAATACTTTATACTTATTATTATTATTGTTTAATTACCAGTTATAATAGATTTATGGCAATAATACTAATAATTAGATAATAATAATAATAATATAATATAATAAATAATAATATAATAATAATAATAATAAAATAATAATACTATTTCCAAAGGTTATCCAAAATTCTCTTTATTCTCACTTTATCATCATTTGTTATGATTAATACAATTCTGGTAAGTATTATCATTATTACCCTAATATTGCCGAAATCACCAAAGAAATCAAAAAACGTCATTTTGGAGTATACCTCTCAAAAAGGCTATTTTCGCTAGATTTTGCCGCTTTTTCGACTTTTGGGATGTTTTTCTTATACCTTTTTTATATTAATTATATGGACACAATTCCTGTTATTATCATGATCATTATCATGATTCTCATCATTATTATCGTTATCCATCATCATTATCATCAATTTCATCATTTCATCATCATTATCATCATTATTGCAATATTATCATCATTATTCAATTGTTATCATTAGTATTGCAATTATGCAGTTATGGATATATTTTTGCAATAATACTAATAACGCACAACAATAATTGAAATAGTAATAACAATAATAATAACAATAAGACGATTTTATATAATTATTTATATCATTATCTTAATTAGTATCGTTATTACTGTAATTATTACTGTTATCTATTATTTTTTGCAATTGATACTACAAGTAACAATAATAATAATGAGAATGTATAACAATATATACTAATAACAATATTATAACCACTAGCAATGATTTATTAGTATCTTATACTTTTATTATATTGTTATAATTACAGTATAATAGATTTAATTGCAATAATACTAATATTAGATAATACTAATTAATAATATAATAATAATAAATAATAATAATATAATAATAATAAAATAATATAATAATAATAATACTAATAATACAGAAAAATAATCCTAATTATTTCACTATAAATATTTTTTTTTTTATTTTACTTTTATTTTTATTATTTTTAATTCAAAAAGTTATCAAAAGCTCTTATTCTCACTTTTCTCATAATTATTGTATGATTAATACAATTCTGGTAATTATTATCATTATTACCCTAAATAATTGCGAAATCACCACAAGAAATCGAAAAAAACGTCATTGTGGAGTATACTCTCAAAGGCTATATTTTCGCTAATTTTGCCGCTTTTTCCGACTTTTTGGGAATGTTTTTTCTATACCATTAGTTTTATATTATATATGGACCAATCCTGTTATTATGGCAGTCATCATTATCATTGATTATCATCATTATTATCGTTATCATCATCAATCTCTCATTATCATCATTATCATCACATTATCCATCTTCTTGCAATTATTACATCATTATTGCAATTGTTATCATTATTCTTGCCAATAATGGCAGTTATAGTATATATTATTGCAATAATACTAATACCAACATAAATTGATAGTAAATACACAATATAATCACAATAATACGCTTTTATAATAATTATTTATATCATTCTCTTAATTAGTAATCGTTTTACTGTCATTATTTATGTTATATATTATTTGTTGCATTATACTACCAGTGACAAATATTAATCATTGATAATAATAACAATCTATACTATAAAAATTATTGATACACTAGACCTGATTCTTATTATACTTATCTTTCTTATTATTGATTGTTTATAATTACAGTTATAAATAGATTTATTGGCAATAATACTAATAATAAAGATAATAAAATAATAAAAATAATAATAATAATAATAATAATAATACTAAATAAATAATATAATAATAATAATAATAATATAATATAATAATAATAATAATAATAAGAATATCAATGTTATCCAAATGCCTCCTTATTCCTCACTTTTAATCATCATTATTGTTATGATTATACAATTTGGTAATTATTATCATTATTACCCTAATATTTCCGAAACACCAAAGAAATAGGAAAAAAAACGTCATTTTGGAGTATACTCTCCAAAGGCTAGTATTCGCTAGATTTTGGCCGCTTTTTCGACTTTTGGGAATGTTTTTCCTATACTTTTTATATATATAATGGACACAGATTCCTGGTTATTATCATCATCATTATCATGAATTATCCATCAATTATTACGTTATCATCATCATTATCATCATTTATCATCATCTTATCATCATTATTGCATTTATTATCATCATTATTGGCAATTGTTATCATTATTATGCAATTATTGCAGTTATAGAATATACTTTTGCAATATCTAATAACCACAAACAATAATGATAAGTAATAACAATAATATAACAATATAACATTTCTAATAATATTTATATCATTATCTTAATTGTATCGTTATTACTGTAAATTATTACTGTCTAGTAATTATTTTTGCAATTATAACTCCAGTCAAATATAATAATGATATAATAACAATAAGAATACTAATACAATATTAAACCACTAGCATATTATTATTATACTTAACTTATATTATTATGTTATAATTACGTTAATAATGATTTAATTGGCAATAATACTAATAAATTAAGCTAATAATAATAATATGCATAATAATAAATAATAATAATAATAATATTTATATGCATATATAATAATAATAATAATAATAATAATAATATTCCCAAATGTGATCAAAATTCCTCTTTATTCCTCCACTTTATCATCATTATTGTTATGATTTATACAATTCTGGTAATTATTATCATTATTACCCTAAATAATTGCCGACATCACCAAAGAAATCGAAAAAAACGTCATTTTGGAGTATACCTCTCAAGGCTATATTTCGCTAGATTTTTGCCGCTTTTTTCGACTTTTGGATGTTTTTTCTTATCCTTTTTATATTATATATGGACACAATTCCTGTTATTATCATCATCATTATCATGATTATCATCATTATTATTCGTTATCATCATCATTATCATCATTATCATCATTAATCATCATCATTATCTCATTACTTGCAATTATTATATCATTATTGCTATTGTTATCATTATTATTGCAATTATTGCGGTTATAATAATATATTTTGCAAAATAATACAATAACCACAACAATAATTATAGTAATAACATAATAATAACAATAATAACGATTTTATAATAATATTTAGATCTTATCTTAATTAGTACGTATTACTGTAATTATTACTGTTATAATAATTTTTTTGCAATTTACATACTACCAGTACCAAATATAATAATGATAAGAATAACATAAAATACTATCAAAAAAACATATTATAACCACTAGCATGATTATTATTATACTTATACTTATTATTATTATTGTTTAATTACAGTTATAATAGATTTATTGGCCAATAAAACTAATTAATTAAGATAAATAATAATAATAATAATAATATAATAATATAATAAATATAATAATAATATAATAATAATCATAATAATATAATATCAATGTATCAAAATCTCTTATATTCTCACTTTTATCATCATTAATTGCTTATGATTAAATACAATTCTGGTAATTATTACATTATTACCCTAATATTGCCGAAACACAAGAACTCGAAAAACGTCATTTTGGAGTATACTCTCCAAAAGCTATATTTTCGCTAGATTTTGCCGCTTTTTCGACTTTTGGGAATGTTTTTCATTAAGACCTTTTTTATATTATATATGGACACAATTCCTGTTAGTTATCATCATCATTATCATGAGTATCATCATTATTATCGTTATCAGCATCATTATCATCATTATCATCCTTAATCATCATCATTAAATCTCATTATTGCATTATTATCAATCAATTATTGCATTGTTATCATTATTATTGCCATTATTGCAGTTATAGTATATATTTTTGCAATAATGACTAATAACACACAACAATAATATAGTAGATACAATAATAATAACATAATAACGATTTTATAATAATTATTTATATCTTATCTTAATTTAGTATCGTTATTACTGTAATTATTACTGTTATAATAATTTTTTTTGCAGTTATACTACATACAAATAATAATAATGATAATTAATAAAAATATAATACTAATACAATATTATAACCACTAGCATGATTATTTTATACTTTACTTATTATTTTATTGTTATAATTCAGGTATATATACTTTATTGGCAATAATACTAATAATTTAAGATATAATAATAATAATTAAATATCATTAATATATAATATATACTAATATAATAATAATAATATCATAATAATAATAATAATATTCAAATGTTAGCAAAATTCTCTTTATTCTCACTTTTTATCATCATTATTGTTATATATTACAATTCTGGTAATTATTCATCATTATTACCCTATAATTGCCGAATCACCAAAGAAATCGAAAAACGTCATTTGGAGTATCTCTCAAAAGCTATATTTTCGCTAGATTTTGTGCCGCTTTTTTCGACTTTTTGGGAATGTTTTTCTTAACCTTTTTTATATTATATATGGACCAATTCCTGTTATTCATCATCATCATTACCCCCTCATGATTATCATCATTATTAGAGTTATCATCATCATTATCATCAATTATCATCATTATCTCATCATTTAGCATCTTATTGCAATTATTTCATCATTTAATTGCAATTGTTTATCATTATTATTGCAATTTTGCAAGTTATAGTATATATTTTTGGCAATATACTAAGAACCACAACAATAATGATAGTAATAACATAATAATACAATATTTATAACGATTTTATAAATAATAATTATTTATTCATTATCTTAGATTTAGTACGTTATTCTGTAATTATTACTGTTAACTAATTATTTTTGCAATTATACTACCAGTACAAATAATAATAATGATAATAATTACAATAATAATACTAATTAACAATATTATAACCACCTAGCATGATTATTATTAACTTATACTTATTATTATTAATTGTTATAATTACAGGTTAACAATAGATTTATTGTGCAAATATACTATAATTTAAGATAATAATAATCATAATTAATAATAATATAATAATCATAATATAATAATAATAAAATAATAATAATAATATAATAATAATAAATAATAATTTCACATGTTATCAAAATTCTCTTTATTCTCACTTTTTATATCATCATTATGTTATGATTATACAATTCTGGTTAATTATTATCATTATTAACCCTATAATTGCCGAAATCACCAAAAGAAATCGGAAAAACGTCATTTGGAGTATACTCTCAAAGGCTATATTGTCGCTAGATTTTGCCGCCTTTTTCGAACTTTTGGGAATGTTTTTCTTATAACCTTTTTTTATATTATATGGACCAATTCCTGTATTATCATCATCATTAGCATGATTATCATCATTATTATCGTTATCATCAGCATTATCATCTTTCATCATTATCATCATCATTATCATCATTATTTGCAATTATTATCATCATATTGCAATTGTTTCATTATTATGCAATTATTGCAGTTTATAGTATAATTTGTGCATAATACTAATAACTCCAACAACAATAATGATGTAATAACAATAATAACATAATAACGATTTTTATAATAATTTAGTTATAGTCATTAATCTTAATTAGTATCGTTATTACTGTAATTATTACTGTTATAATAATTATTTTTGGCAATATACTACCAGTAACAAATATAATAATGATAATAATAACAATATATACTGAATAAAATTATTATAACCACTAGCATGATTATTATTATACTTATACTTATTATTATTATTGTTCTAATTACAGTTTATAATCGATTTTATTGGCAATAATACTATATAAATTAAGATAATAATAATAATAATATAATATATAATAATAACAATAATAATAATAATAATATAATAATAATAATAATAATATTCAAATTTATCAAATTCTCTTTAGTCCTCACTTTATCTCATTATTGTTATGATTAATACAATCTGGTAATTATTATCCTTTTACCCTAATAAGTGCGAAATCACCCAAAGAATCGGAAAACGTCATTTTGGAGTATACTCTCAAGGCTATATTTTCGCTAGATTTTGCCGCTTTTTCGACTTTTTGGAATGTTTTCTTATACCTTTTTTATATTTATATATGGACACAATTCCTGTTATTATCATCATCATTATCATGATTTATCCTCATTATTATCGTTATCATCATCATTTATCACATGCATTAATCAGCATTATATCAGCATTATCATCATTATTGCAATTATTATCACATTATTGCATTGTTATCCATTTATTGCAATTATTGCAGTTAGTTATATATTTTTGCATAATACTAATAACCTACAGACAATATGATAGTATTAAGAATAATAAACCCAATAATAACGATTTTATATACTTATTTATATCATTATCTTAATTAGTTATCGTGATTAACTGTAATATTCTGTTATAAATAATTATTTTTGCAATTGATACTACCGTACAATAATAATATGATAATATAACAATAATAATACTAATAACAATATTATACACTAGCATGATATTATTATACTTATACTTATTATTTATTATTGTTTATAATACAGTTTATAATAGGTTTATTGCATAATACTAATAAATTAAGATAATAATAAATAATAATAATATAATAATAATATAATAATAATAATATAATAAAATAATAAAATGTGTATAATAAGATTCAAATGTATCAATTCTCTTTATTCTCACTTTTAATCATTCATTATTGTTATGATTAATACAAGTTCTGGTATTATTATCATTATTACCCTAATAATTGCCGAAATCACCAGAAATCGAAAAACGGCATTTTGGAGTAGACTCTCAAAAGGCTAATATTTCGCTAGATTTTTGGCCGCTTTTTCGACTTTTGGGATGTTTTTTCTTATACCTTGTTTTATATTATATTCTGGACACATTCTGTTATTAGCATCATCTTATCCTGAATTAAGCCATCATTATTATCGTTATCATCATCATTATCATCATTATCATCTTATCATCATCATTATCATCATTATTGCAATTATTATCTATCATTATTCAATTGTTTTATCATTATTATTGCAATTATGCAGTTATAGTATATATTTTTGCATAATACTAATAACCACACAATAATGATAGTAATAAACAATATAATAAAACAATAATAAACGTTTATAATAATTATTTATGATCATTATCTAATTAGTATCGTGTATTACTGTAATTATTACGTTATAATATTATTTTTGCAATTATACTACCAGTACAAATACTAATAATGATAATAAATAATAACAATAATAATACTATTAACAATATTATAACACTAGCCTATTATCATTATACTTATACTTATTTATTATTATTGTTATAAAATTACAGTTATAATAGATTTATTGGCAATAATACTAATCTTAAGATTAATATAATATAATAATAATAATAATAATATAATAATAATAATAATAAATAATTAATAATAATAGTAATAATAATATATATATTCAAATGTTTATCAAATTCTCTTTATTCTCACTTTTATCATCATTATTGTATGATTAATACAATTTCTGGTAATTATTATCAGTATTACCCCTAATAATTGCGAAATCACCAAGAAATCGAAAAAACGTCATTTTGGAGTATACTCTCAAAGGCTATATTTCGCTAGATTTTGCCGCTTTTTCGACTTTGGAATGTTTTTCTTATACCTTTTTATATTATATATGGACACAATTCCTGTTATTATCATCATCATTATCTGATTTATCCATCTTTTATCGTTATCATCATCATTATCATCATTATCATCTTTATCACATCAGACATCATTATTGCAATTATTATCATCACATTATTGCAATTGTTATCATTATTATTGCAATTATTGCAGTTATAGTATATATTTTTGCAATAAT
This sequence comes from Penaeus monodon, assembly GCF_015228065.2. Lineage (NCBI taxonomy): Eukaryota > Metazoa > Arthropoda > Malacostraca > Decapoda > Penaeidae > Penaeus > Penaeus monodon. Next base: position 31,071 of record NW_023659331.1, read on the forward strand.
ATAATAACCACAACAATACTATAGTAATACCAATAATAATAACAATAATACGATTTTATCTAATAATTATTTATATCATTATCTAATTAGTATCGTATTAACTGTAATTAATTACTGTTATAATAATTATGTTTGCAATTATACTACCAGTACAAATACTAATAATGATAATAATAACAATAATATACTATAACATATTATAAACCCACTAGCATGATTATTATTATCTTATACTTTTATTATTTTGTTATAATTACAGTTATAAATAGATTTAATTGGCAATATATACTAATAATTAAGATCATAATAATAATAATACTATAATAATATAATAATAATAATAAATAATAATAATAATAATAATAATAAATAATAATAATAATAATATTCAAATGTTATCAAAATTCTCTTTATTCTCACTTTATCATCATTATTGTTATAGATTTAATACAATTCTGGTATTATTTCATTAATTACCCTAAATAAATTGCCAAATCCCAAAGAAATCGAAAAAAACGTCATTTTGAGTATACTCTACAACCGGCTATATTCGCTAGATTTTGCCGCTTTTTTTTCGACTTTTTGGAATGTTTTTCTATACCTTTTTTATATTATATATGATCACAATTCCTGTTTTATCATCATCATTATCATATTATCATCATTATTATCGTTATCATCTCATTATCATCATTATCATCATTATATCATCATTATCATCATTATTGCAATTATTATCCTCCTTATTGCAATTGTTCTCATTTATTATTGCAATTATTGCAGTTATAGTAATATATTTTTGCATATACCTAATACCACAACAATAGATGATATAATAAACAATAATATAACATAATAACGATTTATAATAAATTATTATATATCTTATCGTAATTAGTATCGTTATTACTGTAATTATTACTATTATTAATTATTTTTGCAATTATACTCCAGTACAATAATAATAATGAGTTAATAACAATAATAATACGAATACATATTATAACCACTAGCATGATTTTTTTATACTTATACTTAATTATTTATATTGTTATAATACAGTTATAATATGAATTTATTGGCAATAATACTAATAATTAAGATAATAATAATAGAAGAATAATAATACTAATAATAATATAATAATAATAATCTAATAATCATAATAATAATATAATAATAATATTCAAATTGTTATCAAATTCTTTTATTCTCACTTTTTCATCATTATGTTATATTTAATACAATCTGGTAATTATTATCATTAATTACCCTAATAATTGCCGAAATCACCAAAGAAATCGAGAAACGTCCATTTTGGAGTATATACTCTCAAAAGGCTATATTTCGCTAGATTTTTGCCGCCTTTTTCGACTTTTGGGAATAGTTTTTCTTATACCTTTTTTTATATTATATATGGACACATTCCTTTATTATCATCATCATTATCATGATTATCATCATTATTCGTTATCATCATCATTATCATCATTATCATCATTATAATCATCATTACCATCATTATTTGCAATTATTATCATCATTATTGCAATTGTTTATCATTAGTATTGCAATTATTGCAGTTATAGTATAATTTTTGCAATATACTAATAACCACCACAATAATGATAGTAATACCAATAATAAATAACACATAATAACCGATTTTATAATAAATTATTTATATCATTATCTTAATTAGTATCGTTTATACTGTAATTATTACTGTGGGGGGGGGGGGCGGAGGGTTATAATATTATTTTTGCATTTATACTACCATGTACAATAAATAATAATGATAATATAACAATAATAATACTATAACAATATTATAACCACTAGCATGATTATTATTAATAGATTTACTTAATTATTATTATTGTTATAATTACAGTTAATAATAATTTATTGGCTAATACTAAATTAGATAATAATAAGAATATAATATAATAATAATAATAACTCAATAATAATACTAAATACTCATAATAATAATAATAATAATAATAATAATAATATTCAAATTTATCAAATTCTCTTTAATTCTCACTTTCTCAGCATTTATTGTTATGATTATACAATCGGTAATTATTATCATTATTACCCTAATAATTGCCGAATCACCAAAGAAATCGACAAAAAAAACCGTCATTTGGAGTATACTCTCAAAGTCTATATTTCGCTAGATTTTGCCGCTTTTTTCCGACTTTTGGGGAATGTTTTTTCTTATACCTTTTTAATATTATATATGGACACAATTCTGTTATTACATCATCATTATCATATTATCATCATTATTATCGTTAACTACATCAGTATCATCATTATCAATCATATCATCTCATTATCATCATTATTGCAATTATTATCATCATTATTGCATTGTTATCACTATATCAATATTGTCAGTTTATAGTATATATTTTTTGCAATAATACTAATAACCCACATAATGATAGTAATAACAATAATATAACAAATAATACCGATTTTATAATAATTATTTATATCATTATCTTAATTATATCGTTATTACTGTATTATTACTGTTATAATATGTATTTTTTGAATTATACTACCATTACAAATAATAATAATGATATAATAACAATAATAATCTAATAACAATATTATAACACTAGCATGATTATTATATACTTTACTTATTATTATTATTGTTATAATTACAGTTATAATAATTTATTGGCATAATACTATACTTTAGGATAATAATAATAATAATAATAATAATAATAATAATAATAAATATAATAATATAATAATAATAATAATAATAATAATAATAATAAATTTCAAATGTTATCAAATTCTCCTTTATTCTCACTTTTATCTCATTATTGTTAAGATTAATACAATTCTGGTAATTTATTATCATTCTTACCCTAATAATTCCGAAATCACCAAGAAATCGAAAAAACGTCATTTTTGGAGTATACTCTCAAAGCCTAATATTTTCGCTAGATTTGCCCGCTTTTTCGACTTTGGGATTTTTTCTGATACCTTTTTTATATTATGCTATGGCCAACATTCCGTTATTATCATCATAATTATCATGATTATCATCATTATTATCGTTTATCATCATCATTATCATCATTATCATCATTACATCACATTATCGATCATATTGCAATTATTATCATCATTATTGCAATTGTTATCATTATTATTGCAATTAGTGCAGTTATAGTCTATATTTTTGCAATAATACTAATACCACAACCATTATAGATAGTATAAAAATAATAATAACAATAATAAAGATTTTATAATAATTAATTTATATCATTGCTTACTTAGTATCGTTATTACTGTAATTATTACTGTTATAATATTATTTTTGCATTATACCTACCAGTATCAAATAATACTAATGATAATATATAAAACAATATAATACTAATAACAATATTATAACGCAATATCATGATTATAATTAGACTTAACTTATTAGTTATAGTATTGTTAAATTCTCAGTTATAAATAGATTTATTGGCATAATACTAATAATTAGATAATAATAATACTAATAATAATAATAATAATAAATAATAATATATAAAATAATAATAATATAATAATATAAGAATATAATAATATTCAATTTTATCAAAATTCCCTTTAGTCTCACTTTATCATCATTATTGTTATGATTCTCGAATTCTGTAATTATTATCATTATTACCCTAATAATTCCGAAATCACCAAAGAAATCAAAAAACGTCATTTATGGAGTATACTCTCAAAAAGGCTATTTTTCGCTAGATTTTGCCGCTTTTTTCGACTTTTGGGAAATGTTTTTCTTATACCTTTTTTATATTATATATGAACGAACAATTCCTGTTATTATCATCATCATTATCATGATTACATCATTATTATCGTTTCATCATCATTATCAGCATTATCATCATTATCACATCATTATCATCATTATTGCAATATTACTCATTAATTGCAATTGTTATCATATTAGTAGCAATTATTGCAGTTATATATATTTTTTGCAATAATAACTGAATAACCACATAACAATAATGATAGAACACAATAATAATAACAATAATACGAGTTTATAATAAATATAATTTTTATATCATATATCTTAATTAGTATCGTTATTACTGTAATTATTCTGTTATAATAATTATTTTTGCAATTATACTACCAGTACAAATATAATAATGATAATAATAACAATATAATACTAATAACAATATTATAACCACTTAGCATGATTATTATTATACTTATACTTATTATTATTATTGTTATCATTTTACGTTTATAGATTTATTGGACAATAATACTAATAATTAAGATAATAATAATAATAATAATAATAATAATAATAATATAATAATAATAATAATAATAATAATAATAATAATAATAATAATAATATATTCAAATGTTATCAAAATTCTCTTGAGGTTCTCACTTTTATACATCATTATTGTTTATAATTTATAAATCTGGTAATTATTGATCATTATTACCCTAAGAATTGCCGAAAATCACCAAAGAAATCGAAAAAACGTCTTTTGGAGGATACTCTCAAAAGGCTTAATAATTTCGCTATATTTTGCCCATTTTCGACTTTGGTGAATGTTTTTCTTATACCTTTTTTATATTATAATGGACACATTCCTGTTATTATCATCATCATTATCATAATTATCCATCATTATTATCGTTATCATCATCATTAGCATCATTACATCATTATCATCATCGTATCATCATTATTGCAATTATTATCATCATTATTGGCAATTGTTATCATTATGATTGCAATTATTGCCAGTATAGTATATATTTTGGCAATAATACTAATACCACACAATAATGAGAGTAAGAACAATAATAATAACAATTACGATTTATAATAATTATTTATATCATATCTTAATTATATCGTTTTTACTGTATTATTACTGTTTATAATAATTATTTTGCAATTATACTACCGATACAATAATAATAATGATAAATAACAATAATAATACTATACCATATTATAACCACTGCATGATTATTATTTAGCTTATACTTATTTTATTATTGTTAAATTACAGGGGTTATATAGATTTATTGGCAAAATACTAATAATTAAGATAATAATAATAATAAAATAATAATATAATAATAATAATAATAATAATAATAATAATAATATAATAAGAATAATAATAATAATCTTCAATGTTATCAAAATTCCTTATTCTGCACTTTTATATCATCATTATTGGTGTATGATTAATACTTTCTGGTAATTATTATCATTATTACCCTAATATTGCCGAAATCACCATAGAAATCGAAAAAAACGTCCATTTGGAGTATACTCTCAAAAGGCTATATTTCGGCTAGATTTTGCCGCTTGGGTAGGAACGTGGGAATGTTTTTCTTATACTTTTTTATATTATATATGGTCACTATTCATGTTTATTATCATCATCATTATCATGATTATCATCATTATTATCGTTATCATCATCATTATCATCATTATCATCATTATCATCATCATTATCATCATTATTGCAATTATTATCATCATTATTGCAATTGTTATCATTATTATTGCAATTATTGCAGTTATAAGATTATATTTTTGCAATAAACTAATAACCACAACAATAATGATAGTAATAACAATAATAATAACAATAATAACATTTATAATAATTATTTATAATACATACTTAATATATCTTATTACTGTAATTATACTGTTAAATAATTTTTTTTGCAATATTACTAATCATAAATAATATATATAATAAATAATTTAATATAATATATATTACTAATATTGCAGAAAATTTCAATAACTATAATATATTTTGGATATCTCTTAAAGATTTTGGCTAAAATTGCTATTTAGAATTATATTTATTTTATAACTTATTATATATATAATGGAAAATCCTTATTAATCATCATATATATATATAATATTTACGTTTCAATTCATCTTTATCTACTTTATCATATCATTATTATCATATTATTATTACATCATTATATTGTTATTTATTATTGATATATTGCCGATTACATATAATTTTGCAATAATCTATATCATACAATATAAAGCTATATTCAATTTACCATTTTTACTTTTGAATTTTTTATACTTTTTTATATTAATACACAATTACTTTATTAATTATTACATTATATATTATATTTTATTATCTCCTACATTTATAATATATATACATATATATCTATAACAATATTATATCTATTACATTTTATATATATTGATATTATTATATTATATATAATTATTAATAAACTATATGCAATAATATATAATTAAATAATAATAATAATAATAACTAATTTTATAATAATTATATAATAATAATATAATAATAATAATAATATTAATATAATTATTAATTTATCAAAATTCTTTATTCTATTAATATCAATTTAATAATAATAAATATCGAATTTTACTATTATCCTATTATTCCGAATCACAAGAATATAACTTGTACTTATTATATTATTCTAAATGCATATTTGCATTTTGCGATATTCATATTTGGGATATTTATTATACTTTTTTAATTTATTGAAATTCTTTATACTATATATATATTATACATAATTTGTTATAATCATCATAATATCAATTTCATCATTAAATCATTATCATCATTTTCAATATTATCATCATTATTCAATTTTATATATTTCATTATTCCTATATATGAATTTTAATAATCTAATAAACCATATATGTATATTCAAACTATAATACAATATAAGATTTTACAAATTATTTACATTTTAATTTTTATATACTTTTATATATTATGGCATAATTCTTTTTCATTATATCAGATATAATTAATGTATATAACATAATATCATATAATCATATAACTATAAATATTATCTTATTAATTATTATTTATTACTTAATGTTTATTGCATAATATTTAGATATATAATATATATTAATATAAAATATAAATAATATATAATATATAATATATATAATATAATATTCAAATGTTATCAAAATTCTCTTTATTCTCACTTTTATCATCATTATTGTTATGATTAATACAATTCTGGTAATTATTATCATTATACCTAATTAATTGCCGAAATCACAAAGAAATCGAAAAAACGTCATTTGGGAGTATACTCTAAAGCGCTATATTTCGCTAGATTTTGCGCTTTTTCGATTGTGGGAATGTTTTTTTATACCTTTTTTATATTATTATAAGGACACATTCCTGTTATTATCACATCATTATCATGATTATCATCATATATTATCGTTATAATCATCATATCAATCAATTACTCATCATATCACATCATTCTCATCATTATTGCAATATTATCATCATATTGCAATTGTTATATTATTATTGCAATTATGGAGTATAGATATATTTTTGCAATAAACTAATAAACCACAACAATAATGATAGTAATAACAAATAAGAATAACAAATAATAACGATTTTATAATAATTATTTATACCATTATCTAATTAGTATCGTTATTACTGTAATTGTTACTGTTATAATAATTATTTTTGCAATTATACTACCAGTACAAATAATAATAATGATAATAATAACAATAATAATACTAATAACAATATTATAACCACTAGCATGATTATTATTATACTTATACTTATTATTATTATTGTTAAAAATTACAGTATATAATAGATTTATTGCAATAATACTAATATTAAGATAATAATATAATAATAATAATAATAATAATAATAATAATAATATAATATAATAATAATAATAATAATAATATAATATAATAATATTCAAATGTTATCAAAATTCTCTTATTCTCACTTTTATCATCATTATTGTTATGATTAATACAATTCTGGTAATTATTATCATTATTACCCTAATAATTGCCGAAATCACCAAAGAAATCGAAAAAAGTCATTTTGGAGTATACTCTCAAAAGGCTATATTTCGCTAGATTTTGCCGCTTTTTCGACTTTTGGGAATGTTTTTCTTATACCTTTTTTATATTATATATGGACACAATTCCTGTTATTATCATCATCATTATCATGATTATCATCATATTATCGTTATCATCATCATTATCATCATTATCATCATTATCATCATCATTATCATCATTATTGCAATTATTATCATCATTATTGCAATTGTTATCTATTATTATTTGCAATTATTTCAGTATATGATATATTTTTTGCAATAATACTAATAACCACAACAATAATGATAGTAATAATAATAATAACAATAATAACGATTTTATAATAATTATTTATATCATTATCTTAATTAGTATCGTTATTACTGTAATTATTACTGTTATAATAATTATTTTTGCAATTATACTACCAGTACAAATAATAATAATGATAATAATAACAATAATAATACTAATAACAATATTATAACCACTAGCATGATTATTATTATACTTATACTTATTATTAAATTATTGTTATAATTTACAGTTATAATAATTTTATTGGCAATAATACTAATAATTAAGATAATAATAATAATAATAATATATAATAATTAATAATAATATAATAATAATAATAATATAATAATAATATAATAATAATAATAATATTCAAAATTTCATCAAAATTCTCTTTATTCTCACTTTTATCATCATATTGTTATGATTAATACAATTCTGGTAATTATTTCATTATTACCCTAATAATTGCCGGGAATCAACCAAAGAAATCGGGGAAAAAACGTCATTTTGTAGTATACTCTCAAAAGGCTTATATTTCGCTAGATTTTTTGCGCTTTTTGTCGACTTTTGGGAATGTTTTTTTTCTATACCTTTTTTACCTATATAATATGGGCACAATTCCTGTTATTATCATCCTCATTATCATGATTATCATCATTATTATCGTTTCATCACATTATCATCCTTATTCATGCCCCGCCCCCCTTATCATCATCATTTATCAATCATTTTGCACTTATATCATCATTATTGCAATTGTTACATTATTATTGCAATTATTGCAGTGTATAGTATATTTTTTGCAATAATACTACTAACCACAACAATATGATATAATAACATATATACAATATAACGATTTAATCATAATTATTTATATCCATTATCTTAATTAAGGTATCGTTATTACTGTATTACTTACTGTTTAATAATTATTTTCGCAATTTATACTACAGTACAAATAATATAATGATAATAATAACATAATTATACTAATAATCAATTATCACCACTACATAGAGTTTATTATCTCTATACTCATTATTATTATTGTTATAATTTACAGTTATATAGATTTATTGGCCATAACTAATAATTAAGATAATATATAATAATATAATAATAATAATAATAATAATAGTATAATATAAATAATAATAATAATAATAAGAATAATAATCATATAATATTCAAATGTTATCAAATTCTCTTTTATTCTCACTTTTATCATCTTAATGTTCTGGATTAATACATATCTGTAATTATTATCATTATTACCCTAAATATTGCCGAAGATCACCAAGAAATCGAAAAACGTATTTTGGAGTAATACTCTCCAAAAATCTAGATTTCGCTAGATTTTGCCGCTTTTTCGACTTTTGGAATGTTTTTTCTTATAGCCTGTTTTATATTATATATTGTACACCCATTCCTGTATTATCATCATCATTATCATGATTATCATCATTATTATCGGTTATCATCATCATTATCATCATTATCATCATTATCATCATCATTATCATCATTATGCATTATTACATCTTATTGCAATTGTTTCATTATTATTGCAATTAATTGCAGTTTATAGGTTTTAAAAAAAAAAATAAAATTTAAAATTTTTTTTTTTTTTTTTTGTTGTTTGCAATAATACTAGTTAACCACAACAATATGATAGTAATACAATAATAATACCATAATAAAAAGATTTATAATAATTTTTATTCATTATCCTTAATTAGTATCGTTATTACTGTATTATTAACTGTTATCATAATTATTTTTGCAATATTACTACCATAACAAATATAATAATGATAATAAATAAAAACAATAATATACTAATAACAATATTATAACCCTAGCATGATTATTATTATACTTATACTTATTATTATTATTGTTATATTACCGTTATATAATTTATGGCCATAATACTAATAATAAGAATAATAATAATACTACAAATAATAATAATAATACAATAAATAATAATAATATATAATTAATAATAATAATAATATATATAATATTCCAATGTTATCAAAATTCTCTTTATTCCACTTTTATCATCATTATTGTTTTGATTAATACAATTCTGGTACTAGTATCATTATTACCCTAATAATGCCGAATCCACCACGAAATCGAAAAAAACTCCATTTTGGAGTAACTCGCAAAAGGCTAATTTCGCTAGATTTTGCCGCTTTTTCGAGCTTTTGGGATGTTTTTCTTATACCTTTTTTTATATTATATTATGGAACAAATTCTGTTTATTATCATCACATTATCAAATGATTCTCACATTATTATCGTTATCATCATCATTATCATCATTATCATCATTATAATCATCATTATCATCATATTGCAATATTATCATCAGTATTGCAATTGTGGATCATTATTATTGCAATTTATTGCAGTTATAGTATATATTTTTGCAATAATACTATAACCACAACAATCATGATAATTAATAACAATAATATAACATATGACGAATTTTATAATAATTATTTATATCATTTATCTTAATTAGTATCGTTATTACTGAATTATACTGGTAAATAATGATTTTTGCAATTATACTACCAGAAAAATAATAATATGAATAATAACAATAATCATACTAATAACAATATTAAACCACTAGACTGATTATTATTTATCTTATACTTATTATTACTTATTGTTATAATTACAGTTATATAAGATTTATTGGCAAATATACTAATAACTTAAGGATATATAATAATAATAATAATATATATAATATATAATAATAATACTCTAATAATAATATAATACTACTATAATAATATTCCAATGTTATCACAATTCTCTTATTTCTCACTTTTATCATCATTATTGGTATGATTAATACAATTCTGGTAATTATTATCATATTACCCTAATAATTGCCAAATCACCAAGAAATCGAAAAAAACGTCATTTTGAGTATACTCTCAAAGGCTATATTTTTCGCTAGATTTTGCCCGGCTTTTTCGACTTTTGGAATGTTTTTCATTAATACTTTTTAATATATATATATGGGACCAATTCCTGTTTATTATCATCATCATTCTCATGATTCTCATCATATTATCGTTATCATCATCATTATCATCCTTATCATCATTATCATCATCATTATCATCATTATTGCAATTCTTATCATTCATTATTGCAAATTGTTATCATTATTAGTCAAGTATTGCAGTTATCGTATCTATTTTTGGTCAATAATACTAATAACACAACAAGTATGATAGTAATAACAATAATCTAAACAATAATACGATTTTAATAATAATTATTTATATCATTATCTTAATTATTATCGTTATTACTGGTAATTATACTGTTATAAGAATTATTTTTTGCAATTATACTACCAGTACAATAATAATAATGATAATAATAACAATAATAATACTAATAACAATATTATAATCACTAGCCTGATTAATTAGTATACTTAATACTTATATTATTATTGTTTATAATTACATTATAATAATTTATTTGCATATACTAATAATTTAAGATCATAATAATAATAAATAATAATCATACTAGTAATATAATAATGATAATAATAATAATAATACTACTAATAATAATTTCAAATGTTATCAAAATTCTCTTTATTCTCACTTTTATCATCATTATTGTAGATTAAACAATTCTTTACTTATATCATTATTACCCTAATAATTGCCGAAATCACCAGAATACGAAAAAAAACGTCATTTTGGAGTATACTCTCAAAGGCTCTATTTCGTAGATTTGCCGCTTTTTCGACTTTTGGGAATGTTTTTCTTATAACCTTTTTTTATGATTATATATGGCACATTCCTGTTATTATCATCATCATTATCATGCTTATCATCATTAGTATCGTTGTATCCTCATCATTATCATCATCCGCATCATTATCATCATCATTATTATCATTATGGCATTATTTCATCATTATTGCAATTGTTATCATTATTATTGCAATTTATTGCCGTTATAGTATATATTTTTGCAATAATACTAATAACCGACACAATATGATAGTAATACAATACTCATACAAATAACGATTTGAAATTTATTTATATCATTATCTTAATTAGTATCGTTTTATTACTGTAATTTTACTGTTATCATAATTATTTTTGGAAATTGAATACTACCATAACAAATAATAATAATGATATATAACACATTAATAATACTAATAACAATATTATACCCACTACATGATTATTCTTATACTTTATACTTTTATTATTAATTGTTATAATTAAGTTATAATAGATTTATTTGCAATAAATACTAATAATAAAATAATAAGAAAAAACATAATAATAATAATAATAATAAGAATAATAATAATAATAATATAGATAAATAATAATAGTATATTACAATGTTATCACATAATTCGCTTTTATTCCTCCACTTTTTCATCATTATTGTTATGATTAATACAATTTCTGTAATTATTATCATTCTTACCCTGAATAATTGCCAAATCACCAAAGAAATCGAAAAACGTCATTTTGGAGGTATCAACTCTCAAAGGCTATATTTCGCTAGATTTTGCCGCTTTTAGACTTTGGGATGTTTTTCTTATACCTTTTTTATATTTATATGGCACAATTCCCTGTTATTATCATCATCATTTCTGATTATCAATCATTATTATCGTTATCATCATACATTATCATCATTTCTCATTATCATCATCTTATCATCAATTTTAGCAATTCTTATCATCATTATTGCAATTGTTATCATTATGTATTGCAATTCATTGTCAGTTATCGTATATATTTTTGCAATATACTAATAACCACAACAATATGATTAGTATACAATACTAATAACAATTAGAACGCTTTTATAATAATGATTTTATATCATTATCTTAATTAGTATCGTTATTACCTGTAATTATTACTGTTATAATATTATTTTTGCAATTAATTAATACGCAGTACAAAGAATATAATGATAATATAACATAATAATACTAAATAACAGATATTATAACCCTATGCACATGATTATTATTATACTTATACTTTATTATTATTATTTATTATAATTACAGTTATAATAGATTTATTGGCAATGATACTAATATGGGGAAGATAAAATAATGAATAATAATACAAATAATAATAATAATATAATAATAATAATAATAAATAATAATAATAATATAATTTCAAATGTTATCAAAAATTCTCTTTATTCTCACTTTTCATCATTATTGTTATTATTAATACAGTCTGGTTAATTTTATCATTATTACCCTAATAATTGCCGAATCACAAAGAAATCGAAAAAAACGTCATTTTGGAGTATACTCTCAAAAGGCTATATTTCGCTAGATTTTTGCCGCTTTTCGGACTTTTGGGAATGTTGTTCTTATTACCTTTTTTATATTATATATGGAACAACAATTCTGTTATTATCTCATCATTATATGATTATCATGCATTTATTAATCGTTATCATCATCATTATCATCATTATCATCATTATCATCATCATTTCACATTATTGCATTAATTATCTCATTATGCATTGGTTATCATTATTATTGCAAGTATTGCAGTTATAGTATATATTTTTGCATAATACTAATAACACAACAATAAGATAGTCATACACATAATAATCACAATAATAACCGATTTTATAATAATTATTATATCATTATCTTAATTAGTATCGTTATTTACTGTAATTATTACTGTTATAATAATTATTTTTGCAATTATACTACCAGTACAATAATAATGAATGATAACAATAACATAATAATACTAATAACAATATTTTAACCACTATGCATGATTATTATTATGCTTATCCTTATTATATTATTGTTATAATTACAGTTATAATAGATTATTGGCAATCATACTAATAATTAAGATAATAGTAATAATAATAATATAATAATATTCAAATGTTATCAAAATTCTCTTTATTCCTCACTTTTATCACATTATTTGTTATGAATTAATATCAATCTGGTAATTATTTCATTATTACCCTATATTGCCGAATCACCAAAGAAATCGAAAAACGTCATTTTTGGAGATCTACTCAAAGGCTATATTTCGCTTAGATTTTTGCCGCTTTTTCGGACTTTGGGAATGTTTTTCCTTATACTTTTTTATAATTATATATGGACACATTCCCTGTTATTTCATCATCATTATCATGATTATCCATCATTATTATCGTTATCATCATCATTATCTCATTATCATCATTTATCATCATCATATCATCATTAGTGAAATTATTAATACATCATTATTGCACTTGTTTATCATTATATTGCAATTATTGCAGTTAGTATATATTTTTGCAATAATACTATAACCACAACAATAATATAGACTAACAATAATAATAACAACTAATACCGATATTATAATAATTATTTATATCATTCTCTTAATTCTTATCGTATTACTGTAATTCTTACTGTTATCACGACTTATTTTTGCAATTAACTACCAGTACAAATAATAATATGATAATAATAAAATAATAATACTAATAACCATATTATAACCACTAGCATGATTATTATTATACTTATCCTTATTCTTATTATTGTTATACTTACAGTTATAATAGATTTATTGCAAAATACTATATTATGCTAATAATATAATAATAATAATAATAATAATAATAATAATAATAATAATAATAATAATCATAATAATATAAATATTCCAATGTTTCACAATTCTCTTTATTCTCACTTTTATTCATCATTATTGTTATGATTAATACATTCGGTAAGTATTATCATTATTACCCTAATAATTGCGAAATCACCAAAGAAATCGCAAAAACGTCGTTTTGGGCGTAGACTCTCAAAAGGCTATATTTCGCTAGATTTTGCCGCTTTTTTCGACTTTTGGAATGTTTTTCTTATACTTGTTTATATTATTATGTACACAATTCCTGTTATTATCATCATATTATCATGATTAATCATCATTATTATCGTTATCACATCATTATCATCATTATCATCATTATCATCATCATATCATCATTATTGCAATTATTACATCATTATTGCAATTGTTATCATTATTATGCAATTATTGCAGTTATCGTATCATTTTTGCAATAATACTAATAACCGCAACAATAAGATATGTAATAACATAATAATAACAATAATAACGATTTTATAATAATGATTTATATCATTATCTTATTAGTATCGTTATTACTGTATTATTACTGTTATCATAATTTTTTTGCAATTAACTAGCCAGTAACCAAATAATAATAATGATAATAATAACAATAATATACTAATAACATATTATAACACTAGCATGATTATTATTATACTTATACTTATTATTATTATTGTTAGATTACAGTTATAAATAGATTTATTGGCATAATACTAATATTAAGATAATATAATAATATAATAATAATAATAATAATAGATAATAAATAATAATAATAATCATATAATAATATAATAGTAATATTCAAATGTTAGCAATTCTCTTTATTTGCTCACTTTTATCATCATTATTGGTTTTATGATTAAGACAATTCCTGTTATTATATCATTATTACCCTAATAATTGCCGAAATCACAAGAAATCGAAAAACGTCATTTTGGAGTATACTCTCCAAAAGGCTATATTCGCTAGATTTTGCCGCTTTTTTCGACTTTTGGGATGTTTTTTCTTTCCTTTTTATATTATATATGGACTACAATTCCTGTTATTATCATCATCATTATCATGTTATCATCATTATTATCGGTATCATCATCATTATCATCATTCTCATCATTATCAGCATCATTAACATCATTCTTGCAATTTTACACCATTATTGCAATTGTTTATCATTATTATTGCAATTATTGCAGTTTTATAGTTATATTTTTTCAAGAATACTAACAACCACAAGCAATATGATAGTAATAACAATAATAATAACAATAATACGATTTTACTAATAATTACTTTATATCATTATCTATATTTAGTAGCGTTATGACTGTAATTAATTACTGTTATATAATTATTTTTGCATTACTACCAGTACAATAATAATACTGATAATAATAACATAATAATACTAATCAATATTATAGAACCCTATCATGATTATAGTTTATACTTATACTTATTATTATTATTGTTATAATTACAGTTATCCTGATTTATTGGCAATAATACATAATACGTATATAATAATAATTATAACTATAAATAAAAATATAATAAATATTAATAATAATATATCATATTATAATAATAATAATAAGAATAATAATAATAAATTCATGTTTATCAAATTCTCTTTATTCCACTTTTTATTTATCATCATTATTGTTATGATATAATAACAATTCTGGTAATTATTATCAATTATTACCCTAATAATTGCCGAAATCACCAAAGGAACTCGAAAAAACGTCATTTTGGAGTATACTCTCAAAAGTCTTATTTCGCTAGATTTTTCCGCCTTTTTCGACTTTTGGGATGTTTTTCTTTATACCTTTTTATATTATATATGGACACAATATCCTGTTATTATCTCATCATGGGAGATAAGCACGGGGGGATTATCATCATGATTATCGTTATCATCCTCATTATATCATTAACATCATTATCAATCATCATTACCATCATTATTGCAATTATTATCATCATTATTGCAATTGTTATCATTATTATTGCATTATTGCAGTTATAGTATATATTTTTGCAATAATACTAATAACCACAACAATATTATGAGTAATACAATAATAATAACAATAATAACGATTTATAATAATTTATTTATATCATTATCTTAATTAAGTATCGTTATTACTGTAATTATTTAAACTGTTTATAAATAATTATTTTTGCAATTATACTACCAGTACAAATAATTAATGATAATAATAACAATTAATAATATAATACAAATTATAACCACTCGGCATGATTATTATTATACTTATACTTATTATTATGTTATAAATTACAGTTATAAATAATTTATTGGCATAATACAATAATTAGATAATAAATAATAATATATATTAAAATAATAAGAAAATAATAATAATAATAAAATCATAATATAATAATATAAATATTCCAAAATGTTATCAAATGCCTCTTTATTCTCACTTTTATCATCATTAATTGTTTATGATTAATACAATCTGGTAATTATTATCATTATTACCCTAATAATTGCACGAAATATCACCAAAAAATCGAAAAAAACGTCCATTTTGAGTATACTCTCAAAGGCTATATTTCGCTAAGTTTTTGTGCCGCTTTTTTCGCTTTTTGGGAATGTTTTTCTTATACCTTTTTAATGTTATATATGGACCAATTCCTGTTATTAGCATCATCATTTCATGATTATCATCATTATTATCGTTATCATCAATTATCATCATTAGCACATCAGTATCATCATCATTATCATCATTATTGCAATTATTACATCATTATTGCATTGTTATCATTATTATTGCACTTATGCGTTATATAATATATTTTTTGCAATAATACTAATAACCACCAACATAATGATTAGTAATACAATAATAATAACATAATAACGATTTTATAAATAATTATTTATATCATTATCTTAATTATTATCGTTATTACTGTAATTATTACTGTTATAAATAACTTATTTTTTGCAATTATACTACCAGTACCAAAATAATTCTTAATGTAATATAACAATAATAAATACTACTACACATATTATAACCACTAGCAGGATTGTATTATTTACTTATACTTATTATTATTATTGGTATAATTTTACAGTTAATTTTATTGGAATATACTAAGAATTAAGATAATACATCATAATAATAATATGATACATATACTAATAATAATAATCATACTCAGCATAATAATAATAATACTAATAATAATAATAATCAAATATTCCTGTTATCAGAATTTCTCTTATTCTCGCCTTTTATCATCATTATTGTTATATTAATACATTCTGGTAATTATTATCATTCTACCTAATAATTGCCGAATTCACACAAAGAAATCGAAAAAACGTCATTTTGGAGTGATACTCTCAAAGGCTACAAATTTCGCTAGATTTTGCCGCTTTTTTCGACTTTTGGGAATGTTTTTTTCTTATCTACCTTTTTTATATTTATTAATGACACAATTCCCTGTTATTATAATCATCAATTATCATGAATTATCATCATTATTCTCGTTTCATCATCTTATCATCAATTATCCATCATTACATCATCATTATCATCATTATTGCATGATTATCATCATTATTGCAATTGGTATCTATTATTGCATTATGGCAGTTTATAGTATATTTTTTGCAATAATTACGAATAACCACAACAATAATGATAGTAATAACAATAATACTAACAATAAGACGATTTTATAATATATTTATATCTTATCTTAATTAGTATCGTTCTTACTGTAATATTACTGTTATAATAATTCGTTTTTGCAATTATACACCGATCAATAATATAATGAATAATAATAACAATATAATACTAATAACTATTTAACCACTAGATGAATTATTATTATTACTTATACTTATTATTATTATTGTTACAATTACAGTTATAATAGATTTATCGTCAATATACTAATAATTAAGATAATTAAATAATAATACTATAATAATCATAATGAATAATATTAATAATTAATATAATAATAATAATATAATAATATATTCAAATGTTATCAAATTCTCTTTATTCTTCACGTTTTATCATCATTATTGTTTGTTAATACAATTCTGGTATTATTATCATTATACCCTAATATTGCCGAAATCACACAGAAATCGAAAAAACGTCATTTTGGAGTATAAACGTCTCAAGCTAATATTTCCGCTAGATTTTGCGCTTTTCGACTTTTGGGATGTTTTTCTCTACCTTTTTTATATATATTGGACCAATTCTGTATGATCATCATCATTATCATGATTATCATCATTATTATAGTTATCATCATCATTATCATCATTATCATCATTATCATCATCATTTAGCATCATTATTGCAATTATTATCATCATTATTGCCATTGTTATCATGATTATTGCAATTATTGCAGTTAATAGTATATAGTTTTGCAATAATACTAATAACCCAACAATAATGATAGTAATAACAATAATAATAACAATAATACGATTTTTATAATAATTATTTATATCATTAGCTTACTTAGTATCGTTATACTGTACTTATACTGTTATAATAATTTTTTTTGCAATTATACTACCAGTACAAATAATATAATGATAATAATACATAATAATCTAATAACAATATTATAACCACTAGCATGATTATTATTATACTTATACTTATTATTATTATGTTATAATACAGTTTATAATAGGTTTATTGGCAATAATACTAATACTTAAGATATAATAATAATACTAATATAATAATAATAGAATATAATTAATAATAATAATAATAATAATAATATAAGAATAATAATAATTTCAAATGTTTCAAATTCTCTGTTATTCTTCACTTTTATCATCATTATTGTTATGATTATACAATTCTGGTAATTCTTAGTCATATATTACCCTAATAATTGCCGAATCACCAAAGCAATCGAAAAACGTCATTTGGAGTATACCCTCAAAGTCTAATTTCGCTAGATTTTTGCCGCTTTTTCGAACTTTTTGGGAATGTTTTTCTTATACCTTTTTTTTATATTATAGATGGACACAATTCCTGTTTATTATCATCACATTATCATGATTATCATCATATATTATCGTTAATCATCACATTATCATCATTATCATCATATGCATCATCATTATCATCATTATTGCCTTATTATCATCATTATTGCAATTGTTATCATTATTATTGCAATTATTGCGTTATATTATATATTTTGCAATAATACTATAACCCACAACAATAATGATAGTAATAACAATAAGATAATAATAATACGATTTTATAATTAATTATTTTATAATCATTATCTTAATTAAGTATCGTTTTACTGTAATTAATTTACTGATTATAATATTATTTTTGCAATTATAACTACGTAACAAATAATAATACTGATAATAATAAACATAATAATACTAATAACAATAATTATAACCACTACATGATTATTATTATACTTAGACTTATAATTATTATTGTGATAATTACAGTTATAATAGATTTATTGGCAATATACTAATAATTAAGATAATAATAATAAATAATAATAATAATAATAATAATAATAATAATAATATAATAATAATAATAATAATAATATAATAATATTCAAATGTTATCAAAATTCTCTTTATTCTCACTTTTATCATCATTATTGTTATGATTAATACAATTCTGGTAATTATATCAGTTATTTACCCTAATAATTGCGAAATCACCAAAGAAATCGAAAAAACACGTCATTTTGGAGTATACTCTCAAAGGCTATATTTCGCGAGATTTTGCGCTTTTTCGACTTTGGGAAGTTTTTCTTATACCTTTCTTATAATATCATGGACAAATTCTGTATTATCACATCATTATCATGATTATTTCATCATTATTACGTTATCATCATCATATCATTCATATCATATTTCATCATCATTAATCATCATATTGCAAGTATTATCATCATTAGTGCCAATTGTTACATTATTATTGCTGTATTCGCAGTGATAGTATATATTTTTGCAATAATACTAATAACACAAACAATACGATAGTAATAACAATTAATTAATTAACAATAATAACGATTTTATAATAATTATGTTAATCATATCTAATTCCGTATCGTTTATTACTTACTTATTACTCGTTATAATAATTTTTTGCAATTATCCTTACCA
Source organism: Penaeus monodon (assembly GCF_015228065.2). NCBI lineage: Eukaryota > Metazoa > Arthropoda > Malacostraca > Decapoda > Penaeidae > Penaeus > Penaeus monodon. Next base: position 52,303 of record NW_023659331.1, read on the forward strand.
GTACAATAAATAATAATGATAATTATAACAATAATAATTATAAACAATATTATAACCACTAGCATGATATATATTATTACTGATACTTTTATTATTATTGTTATAATTACAGTTATATAGATTGATGGCAATAATATAATAATTAAGTAATAATAATAATAATAATCAATAATAATAATAATTAAGAATCTAAGAATAAATAATAATAATAATAATAATAATAAGAATAATAATAATAAAATAACAATAAGAATCAAATGTTATCAAATTCTCTTTATTCTCACTTTATTCATAATTATTGTTATGATTAATACAATTCTGGGAATTATTATCATTATTACCCTAATAATTGCCGAAATCACCAAAGAAATCGAAAAACGTCATTTTGGAGTATACTCTCAAAAGGCTTCTATTTCGCTAGATTTGCCGCTTTTTCGCCTTTGGGAATGTTTTCTTATACCTCTTATATTATATTATGGACACAATTCCTGTATAATCATCATTCATTATCATGATTATATCATATTATCGTTATCATCATCCATTATATCATATCATCATTATCATCACATTATCATCATTATTGCCAAATTCTTATCATATTATTGCAATGTTATCATGATTATTGCAATTATTGCAGTTATAGTATTTATATTTTTGCAATAATATAATAACCACAACAATAATGATCTAATAACAATAATTAATAACAATAATAACGATTTTATAATAATTATTTATATCATTATATTAATTAGATCGTTTATTAACTGTAATTATACTGTTATAATAATTATTTTTGCAATTATACTCCCAGTAAAATATAATAATGATAATCATAACAATAATAATACTATAACAATATATAACCACTAGCATGATTATTATGCATACTATACTTATTAGTATTATTGTTATAAATTACAGTTTTAAATAGATATTGGAAATAATACTAATAATTAAGATAATAATAATAATAATAATTAATAATAATAATAATATATAATAATAATAATAATAATAATAATAATAATAATAAAATAATATAATAAATAAATTAAATGTTAACAAAATTCTCTTTATCTCACTTTTATCATCATAATGGTATGATTAATACAATTCGTGAAGAATTATTACAGTATTACCCTAATAATTGCCCGAAATCACCAAAGCAATCGAAACGTCATTTTGGAGTATACTCTCAAAAGGCTATATTCCGCTAGGACTTTCCACGCTTTTTCGATTTGGGGAAGTTTTTCTTATACCTTTTTTAGATTACTATATGGGACAAAATTCCTGTTATTATCATCATATTATCAGATTACACATTATTATGTTATCATCAGCATATATCATTATCATCATTATCATCATCTTATCATCATTATTGAATTTTATCATTCATTATTGCAATTGTATTCATTATATGCAATTATTGCAGTATATTGTATATATTTTTGCAATAATAATAATAACAAAAAATAATGATAGTAATACAATTAATAATAAACAATAATAACGATTTATAATAAATTATTTATATGCATATCTAATTAGTATAGTTTTACTGTAATATACTGTTATAATAATTATTTGCAATTATACTACCGTACAAATATATAATAATGAGAATAATAACATATAATAATACTAATAACAATATTATAACCATAGCATGATTCTAGCTAATACTTATACTTATATTATTATGTTTCATAATTACAGTTATAATAGATTTATGGCAAATATACTAATAAGAAGATAAAATAATAATAATAATAATAATGATAATAATAATATATAAAATAATAATAATAATAAAATAATATAATAATAATAATAATATAATAATTAATAATAATATTCAAATGTTATCACAAACTCATTATCTTCTCACTTTTATCATCAATATTTCTTATGCTTAATAACAATTCTGGTAATTATATCATTATTACCCCTAATAATTGCCGAAATCACCAAGAAATCGAAAAAAACGTCATTTGGAGTATAGCTCTCAAAAGGCTAATTCGCTGATTTTGCCGCTTTTTCGACTTTTGGGAATGATTTCTTATACCTTTTTTATATTATATATGGACACAATTTCCCGTTATTCATCATCAATCATTATCATGATTATCATCATTATTATCGGTATCATCATCATTATCAGCATGATCATCATTATCCTCATCATTATCATCATACTTGCAATTATATCATCATATTGCAATTGTGATTCTATTATTATTGCAATTATGCAGTTATAGTAATATTTTTTGGGCAAATTAATATAATAACCACAACATAATTGATAGTAATAACAATAATAATAACAATATAACGTTTATAATAATTATTTATATCATTATTAATTAGTATCCGTTATTACTGTAATTATTGATGTTTATAATAATTTATTTTTGCAATTATACTACAGTACAAATATAATAATGATAATAATAACACTAATAATACTAATAACAATATTATAACACTAGCATGCTTATGATTATACTTATACTTATTATTATTATTGTTATAATTACAGTTATAATAGATTATGTGGCAATAATACTAATATTAAGAAATAATAATAATAAATAATAAATAATAATAAATAATATAATATAATAATAATTAATAATAATAATAATAATAATACTAATAATTAATAAGTAATAATAAATAATTAATAATATGCCAAGTATCCAAATTCTCTTATCTTCACTTTTATCAGCATTATTGCGATACTACAATTCTGGTAATTATATCATTATTACCAAAATAATTGCCGAAAACAACAAAGAAAATCGAAAAAAACGTCAGTTTGGAGTTATAATCCAAAAGGCTATATTTCGACTAGATTTTGCCGCTTTAGACTTTTGGTGAATGTTTTCTTATACCTTTATATTATCTATGACACAATTCCTGTTATTATCTCATCATTATATGATTATTTCATCTATATCGTTATCATCATCATTATCAGCATTATCATCAATTATCCTCATCATTATCATCATTATGCAATTATTATCATCATATTGCAATTGTCATCATTATTATTGCAATTATTGCAGTTAATAGTATATATTTTGCAAAAGACTAATAACCAAACAATAATGATAGTCATACAATAATAATAACAAAATAACGATTTTATAATAACTTATTATATCATTACTTAATTAGTTCGTTATTACTGTAATGATTACTGTTATAATAAATTATTTTGCAATTATACTACCATTACAAATAATAATAATGATAATAATAACAATAATAATCACTAATACAATATATAACCACTAGCATGATGATTATATATTCTATACTTATTATCTGATTGTTATAATACACAGTTATAATAGATTTATTGGCAATAATACTAATAATTAAGATAATAATAATAATAATAATAATAATAATAATAATAATAATATAATAATAATAATAATAATAATAATAATAATAATAATAATAATAATAATAATATTCAAATGTTATCAAAATTCTCTTTATTCTCACTTTTATCAACATTATTGTTATGATTAATACAATCTGAGTAATTATTATCATTATTCCCTAATAAGTGCCGAAATCCCCAAAGGAAATCCCGAAAAAAAGTCATTTTGGAGTTACTCTCAAAGGGACTATATTGCGCTAGATTTTGCCGCTTTTTCGACTTTGGGGAATGTTTTTCTTCTAACTTTTTATTATATAGGACACAATTCCTGTTATTATCATCATTCATTATCATGATTATCATCATTAGTATCGGTATCTCATCATTATCATATTATCATTCAGTATCATATCATTTCATCATTATTCGCAATTATTCTAATAATTATTGCAATTGTTATCATTATTATCGCAATTATTGCAGTATAGTATTATATTTTTGCAATAATACTAATAACCAAACAATAATGATAGTTAATAAAAATAATAATAACAATAATAACGATTTTATATAATTATTTAGTATCTTATCTTAATTAGTATCGTTACTGTAAGTATTACTGTTATAATAAGTATTTTCTGCCAATGTATACTACCAGTACAAAATAATAATAATGATAATATAACCATAATAATACTAATAACCTATTATAACCACTAGCATGATATTATTTATACTTATACTATATTATATTGTTATAATTACAGTATAATAGATTTATTGCAATAATACTAATAATTAAGATAATTAATTAATAATAATAATAATAATAAAATAATGAAATAATAATAAATAATAATAATAATAATAATAATAATAAAATTAATAATAATAATGATAAGAATAATATTAAATGTTATCAAAATCTCTTTATTCTACTTTTATCATCATTAGTAGATTACTACAATTTGGTAATTATTATCTTATACCCTAATATTGCCGAAATCAACCAAAGAAATCGAAAAACGTCATTTTGGAGTATACTCTCAAAAGGCTATATTCGCTAGATTTTGCGCTTTTTTGATTTTGGGAATGTTTTTATACCTTTTTATATTAACTATGGACACACAATGCCTGTTATTACATCATCATTATCATGATTATAATCATTATTATCGTTATCATCATCTATTATCATCATTAATCATCATTATCATCATCATTATTCATCAGTATGCGATTATTATCCTTCATTATTGCAATTGTTATCATTAATTATTGCAATTATTGCAGTTATAGTATATATTTTGCCATAATACTAATAACCACAACAATAATGATAGTAATAACAAAATAATAACAATAATAACGATTTATATAATTATTTATATCATTAATCTTAATTAGTGATCTTTTATTCATGTAATGAACTGTTATAATAATTATTTTGGCAATATACTACCAGTACGAATAATAATAATGATAAATAATAACAATAAGAATACTAATAACAATATGAATAAAACCACTAGCATGGATTAATATCTATACTTATATATATATTATTGTTATAATTACAGTTAATAGACTTTATGGCCAATAATACTAATAATTAAGATTAATAATAATAATATAATAATAATAATAATAGTAATAAAAATAATACTAATAATAATAATAATAATAATAATAATAATAATAATAATAATAATAATAATAAATATTCAAAGTATCAAAAAGTCTCTTTATTCTCACGTTTATCATCATTTTGTTATGGATTAATACAATCTGGTAATTATTATCATTATAACCTAAGAATTGGAAAGCACCAAAGAATTCCCCCCCCCCCCGAAAAACGTCATTTTGGAGTATACTCTCAAAGGCTATATTTCGATAGATTTTGCCGCTTTTTCGACTTTTGGGAATGTTTGTCTTATACTTTTTTAATATATAGGACACAATTCCTGTTATTATCATCATCATTATCATGATTATCATCATTATTATCGTTATCACATCAATTATCACATCATATCATCATTATCATCATCCTTATCATCTATATTCAATTATGTATCAAGCTTTATATTGCAATTGTTATCATGTATTATTGCAATTAGTGCAGTTTATAAGTATATATTTTTTGACAATAATACTAATAACCACAACAATAATGATAGTAATAACAATAAATAATAACTAATAAACGATTTGATAATAATTATTTATTATAATTATCTTAATTATATCGTATTCTGTTAATATTCCTGTTATAATAATATTTTTGCAATTATTAATTACCAGTACAAATAATAATAATGTAAAATAACAATAATTAATACTAATAACAATATATAACCACTAGCATGATTATTATTACACTTATATAGTATTATATTGTTATAATTATACGTTATAATAGATTATATTGGGCAATAATATATACTCAAGAGATAATCATATAATAATAATAATAATAATCATAATATAATAATACTAATAATAATAATAATATAAAATAATAATAATAATAATAATAATACTATTCACATGTTATCAAAATTCTCTTTATTTCACTTGTATCATTCATTAATTGTTATGATTAAACAAAAATTTTCTGGGTGTTTACTTATTATCATTATTACCTAATAATTGCCGAAAATCACCAAAGAATCGAAAAAAGTCATTTTGGAGTATACTCCAAAGGCTATATTTCGCTAGATTGCCGCTTTCGAACTTTTGGGAATGTTTTTCTTTATACCTTTTTTATATTATATATGCGACACAATCCTGTTATTCTCATCATCATGTATCATGATTATCCTCATTATTATCGTTATCATCTAATTATCATCATTATACCTTAGCCTCAGCATATCTCATTATTGCAATATTATAATCATTATTGCATTGTTTCATTATTATTGCAAATTGTAGTTCTAGGTATATATTTTTGCAAGAATACTAATAAACACAACAATAATGATAGTAATACACAATACTAATAACAATAATAACGATTTATAATAATATATTTATATCTTATCTTCATTAGTATCGTTATTACTGTAATATTACTGTTTATAAAATATTTTTGCAATTATACTTACCAGTACAAATAATACTAATGCTAATATAACAATAATAATACTAATACAATATTATAAAACCACTTAGCATGATTAATTATTATAATTATACTTTATTATTAGTATGTTATAATTACAAGTTATAATAGATTATTGGCAATCAATACTAATAATTAAGATAATATAATAATAATAATAAGAAATAAAAAATAATAATATAATAAATAATAATATAATAATAATAAGAATAATCAATAATAATAATAATATATAATAACATTCAAATGTGATCAAAATTATCATTGATTCTCAATTTAATCATCATTATTGTTTGATAATACAATTCTGGTAATATTATTCATTATTACCCTAATAATTGCCGAAACACCAAAGAAATCGGAAAAAACGTCATTTTGGAGTATCTACTATCAAAAGGCATATTTCGTAGATTTTGCCGCTTTTTCGACTTTTTGGAATGTTTTTCTTATACCTTTTTTTTTTTATTATATATGGACACAATCCGGTGAGTATCATCATCATTATCTGATTATAATCCTATTATCGTATCATCATCATTATAATCCATTTTCTATCTTATCATCATCATTATCACCATTATTGCAATTATTATCATCATTATTGCAATTGTTATCATTATTATGCAATTATGCAGTTATAGTATATATTTTGCAAGTAATACTAATAACCACAACAATATGATAGTAATAACAATTAATAATAACAATAATAACGATGTTATAATAATTATTTAGTATCTTAGCTTAATTAGTATCGCTTATTAATGGAATTATTACTTTTAATACTTATTTTTGCAATTATACTACCAGTACAAATAAATAATAATGATAATAAATAACAATAATAAATACTAATAACAATATAACCACTAGCATGATTATTATTATCTTATATCTCATCATATTATGGTGTATAATTACAGTTTAATCAGATTTATTGGCAATAATACTAATAATTAAGATTAAATAATAATAATAATAAAATAAAAAATAATAAATAATATAATAATAATAATATAATAATAATAATAATAATAATTAATATAATAATAAGAATTAATAATATTTAAAATGTTATCAAATTCTCTTATCTCACGTTTATAATCATTATTGTTATGGATTCATACGAATTATGGTAATTATTATATTATTACCCTTAATAAATTGCGAAAACAACAAAGAAATCGAAAACAAAGTCATTTTGGAGTATACTCTCAAAAGGCTATATTTCGCTAGATTTTGCCGCTTTTTCGACTTTGGGAATGTTTTTTTATACCTTTTTATATTATATATGGACACAATTCATTACTATCATCATCATTATCATGATTATCAATAATTATTTATCGTTATCATACATCATTATAATCAATTTCATATTATCATCATCAATTATCTCATGATGCAAATATCATCATTATGCATGTTATCATTATTATTGCAATTATTGCAGTTATGTATATATTTTGCAATAATACTAATAACACAACAATAATGATATAATAACAATAATAATAACAATAATAACGATTTTATAATAATATTTATATCCTTATCTTAATAGTATCGTTATTACTGAATATTACTGTTATAATAATTATTTTGCAATTATACTAACAGTACAAATAATAATAATGAAATATATAACAATAATAATAATATTACAATATTATAACCACTAGCATGAATTGATTATTATACTTATACGTATTAGTATTATTGTTATAATTAAGTTAAATATATGTATTGGGACAATAATATAAAATTAAGATAATAATAATAATAATAATAAAAATAATAATAATAATAATATACTAATAATAATAATAATAATAATAATAATAATAATAATAATAATAATAATATCAAATGTTATCAAAATCTCTCATCTCACTTTTATCATCATTTTGTTATGATTAATACAATTCTGGTAATTATTATCATTATTACACTAATAATGCCGAAAATCACCAAAGAAAATCGAAAAAACGTCATTTTGGAGTATACTCTCAAAAGCTATATTCGCTAGAATTTGCCGCTTTTTCTGACTTTGGAATGTTTTTCTTATACCTTGTTTATAATTATATATGGGACACATTCCTGTTATTATCATCATCATTATCATGAGTATCATCATTATTATCGTATCATCATCATTATCATCATGATCAATCATTATATCATCATTCTCATCTTATTGCAATTATTATCATCATTATTGCAAAGTGTATCATACATGCAATTCTCAGTTATAGTATAGATTTGGCAATAATACTAATAAACCACAACAATAATGATAGTAAATAAGTAATAACAATAATAATAAACAATAATAACGATTTTATAATAATACATTTATATCATTTATCTTTAATTAGTTCGTTATTACTGTCATATTACTGTTTATAATAATTCTTTTTGGCAAATCATACTCCCAGTACAAATAATAATAAGGATAATAATAACAATAATAATACTAATAACTAATATTATACCACTAGCATGATAGGTATTATACTTATACTATTATTATATTGTTATACTACCAGTATAATAGATTATATTGGCAAAATACTAATAAAATTAAGAATAATAATAATAATAAAATAATAATAATAATATAATAATAATAATAATAATAATAAGAATAATAATAATAATCATAATATTCAAAGTTATAAAATTCTCTTTTATTCTCACTTTTATCACATTATTGGTATGATAATACAATTTGGTCAATTATTAGGAATTATACCCTATAATTGCGAAAATCACCAAGGAAATCGAAAAAAAGTCATTTGGAGTATCCTCACAAAGGCTATATTTCGCTAGATTTTGCCGTTTTTCGACTTTTGGGCATGTTTTTTTATTACCTTTTTTATATATATATGGACACAATTCCTGTTATATCATCTATTATCATGATATATCATCATTATTATTCGTATCATCATCATTATCATTCATTATCATCATATCATCATCATTATCAGCAGTATTGCAATTATTATCATCATTATTGCAAATTGGTATTCATTAGTATTGCAATTATTGCAGTTATTAGTATATATTTTTGCAATTAATACCTAATACACAACAATAATGAGTAGTAATAACAATAATCAATAACAATAATAACGATTTTATAATATTATTTATATCATTATCTTAATTATGTATCGTTATTACTGTAATTATACTGTTATAATAATATTTTGGCAATTATACTAATAATTAAGATAATAATAATAATAATAATAATAATAATAATAATAATAATAATAATAATAATAATAATAATAATAATAATAATAATATAATATTCAAATGTTATCAAAATTCTCTTTATTCTCACTTTTATCATCATTATTGTTATGATTAATACAATTCTGGTAATTATTATCATTATTACCCTAATAATTGCCGAAATCACCAAAGAAATCGAAAAAACGTCATTTTGGAGTATACTCTCAAAAGGCTATATTTCGCTAGATTTTGCCGCTTTTTCGACTTTGGGAATTGTTTTTTTCTTTATACCTTTTTTATATTATATATGGACACAATTTCCTGTTATTATCATCACATTATCCATGATTATCATCATTATTATCGTTCATCCTCATTATCCATCATTAGCATCATTATCATCATCATTAATCATCATTATTGCAAGTATTATCATCATTAGTGCAATTGTTAATCATTTATTATTGCATTATTGCAGTTATAGTACTATATGTTTTGCAATATACTATAACCACCACAATAATGATAGTAATAACAATATAACAATATAACGATTTTATAATACTTATTTATATCATTTATCTTAAGTTAGTATCGTTTTTACTGTATTATTACTGTTTATAATAATTATTTTTTTTTTTTTGCAATTATCCTACCAGTACCTAATATATGATAATAATACATATAATACTATGCCAATATTAATAACCACTAGCATGATTAATTAATTATCTTATCTTATTATTAATTATTGTTATAAATTACAGTTATAATAGATTTATTGCAATGAATCTAATATTAAGATAATAATAATAATAATCTAATAATAATAATAATAATATAATATAATAATAATAATAATAATAATAATAATAATATAATCAAATGTTATCAAAATTCTCTTTATTCTCACTTTTATCCTCATTATTGTTATGATTAGATACAATTCTGGTAATTATTAGCATTATATAACCCTAATAATTGCCGAATCACCAAGAACTCGCAAAACGTCATTTTGGAGGATCTCCTCAAAAGGCTATATTTCGCCTAGATTTTGCCTTTTTCACTTTTGGGATGTTTTTTCTTATACCTTTTTATATTATATAGGACACAATTTCCTGTTATTACATATCATTATCATGATTCATCATCATTTTATCGTTATCATCATCTTTATCATCATTATCATCATTATCATTAATCATTATCATCAGTTATTGCAATTATTATCATCAGTATTGCAATTGTTATCATTATTATTGCAATTATGGCAGGTATAGTATATATTTTTTGCATAATACTAATAACCCAACAATAATATAGTAATAACATAATAATACATAATACGTTTATAATAATTTATTTATCCTTACTTAATTAGGTAAATCGTTATTACGGTAATTATTAATGTTAATAATATTATTTTTGCATTATACTACCAGTACAATATATACTGATAATATAACAATACTAATACTAATAACAATATAACCACTAGCATGATTATTATTATCTTATACTTATTATTATTATTTTTATAATTACATTTATAATAGATTTATTTGAAATAATAATAATAATTAATATAATAATAATAATAATAATAATAATATGATAATGAGAATAATATAATAATAATTAATAATATAATAAGATAAATGATAAAAATAATAATATTCAATGGTTATCAAATTCCTTTATTTTTTTTTTCTCATTTTATCATCATTAATTGTTATGATATACTACAATTCTGGTAATTTATTTCATTATTACCCTAATAATTGGCCGATCACCAAGAATCGAAAAAACGTCATTTTGGATATACTCTCAAAAGGCTATATTTCGCAGATTTTTGCCGCTTTTTCGACTTTTGGGATTTTTTTTCTATACCTTTTTATATATTATTATGGACCCAATTCCTGTTATTTATCATCTCCATTATCATGAATTATCCTCATTATTATCGTTTATCATCATCCCTTATCATCATTGATCATCATTAGATCATCATTATCATCATTATTGCAATTATTATCATCATTAATTGCAAATTGTATCATTATTATTGCAATTATTGCAGTTATAGTATATATTTTTGCCAATATACTAATAACCACAACGAATAAATGATAGTAATAACATAATAATAACATAATATACGATTTTATAATATTATTTTATATCATTATCTTATTAGTATCGTTATTATGTAATATTCTGTTATAATTTTTTGTGCAATTATACTCCAGTACAAATAATAATAATGATAAAGATAACAATAAGAATACTAATAACAATATTATAACCACTAGCATGATTATTATTATACTTATCTTATTTTTATTATTGTTATAATTACGTTACAATTAGATTTATTGGCAATATTACTAATAATTAGATATAATAATAATAATAAATATGCTAATCGATAATATATATATAATAATAATAATAATAAATAAAATATTCAAACTGTTTCAAAATCATCTTTATTCTTCACTTTTATCTCATTATTGTTATGATTATCAATTTTGGTACTTATTATCATTATTACCCTAATTAATTGCCGAAATCACCAAAATCGAAAAAACATCATTTGGAGTATACCTCAAAAGGCTATTCTCGCTAGATTTTGCCGCTTTTTCCACGGACTTTGGGACTGTTTTCTATACCTTTTTTTATATTTATTTGGACACAATTCCTGTTATTATCACTCATTAATCTGATTATCATCATTAATTATCGTTTCAGCATCATTATCATCATTATCATCATTATCATCATCATTATCATCATTATTGCAATTATTATCATCATTATTGCATTGTTTCATTATTATTGCAATTATTGCGTTATAAGTATATTTTTTGCAATAATATTACTAATAACCACACAATAATGATGTAATAACCAATAATATAACAAATAACGATTTTATAATAATTTTTATTCATATCTTAAGTAAGTATCGTTATTACGGTTATTATTCTGTTTATAGTAATTATTTTTTGCAATTATACTACCGTACAATAATAATATGATCATAATAACATGATAAAAATTAAAATAATATTATTGAACAATATTATCCACTAGCTATGATTATATTATACTTTTATACTTATGATTATTATTGTTATAATTACGTTATAATAATTTATTGGCAATAATACTAATAATTAAGAGACTAATTACTATAATATAATACTAATATAATAATAATATATAATAATAATAATAATAATAATACTAATATTCAAATGTTATCAAATTCTCTTTAATTCTCACTTTATCATCATTATTGTTATGATTAATACAATTCTGGTATTATTATCATTATTACCCTAATAATTGCGAAATCACCAAAGAAATCGCAAAAACGTCTTTTGGATATAAACTCTCAAAAGCTTATATTTCGCTAGATTTTGCCGCTTTTTCGACTTTTGGATGTTTTTCTTATACCTTTTTTATATTATATCTGGACCAATTCTTGTTATCATCTCATATATCATAAATTTTCATCATTATTATCGTTATCATATCAATTATATATCATTATCATCATCTTATCATTCATTATTGCAATTATTATCATCATTATTGAATTTTTCATTAAATTTTTGCAAATTTAAATTGATTAAGTATATATTTTGCAATAATATAAAACAACAATAATTATATAATAACAATTAATATACAATTTTAACGATTTTTATAATAATTATTTATTCAATTATTTAAATGTATCAATATATACTGTAATATTACTATAAATAATATTATTGCAATTATACTAACCATACAATTAATAATAATATAATAATAACAATATAAATATAAAATATTATAACCACAGCATTTATTATTATACTTATACTTATTATTATTATTATTATATTACAGAATAATAGATATTTTTGGCAATATACTAATAATTAAGATAATAGTAATAATAATAAATAATAATATATAATTTTATATAATATATATTATAATTAATAAATATAATATATATTTTTATAATATTCCAATGTTATCAAAATTTCTCTTAATTCTCACTTTTTTTTCATCATTAGTTTTATTAATTTACCTTCACTTCTGGTAATTTTTATCATTATTACCCTATAATTGAATCAATCAAGATATCGAAAACTCATTTGGACTATCTATCAAACTATATTTCGCTAGATTTGCCCTTTTCCTTTAATGATTTTCTTATACCTTTATTATATTTATCATGGACACATTTCTTATTATCATCATCTTATTGATTATCATCATTATTATCAATTATCATCACATTATCATCATTAATCATCATTATCACATATACATATTTTGCATTATTATCATCATTATTTCATTGTTATCATTATTACTTGCAATTATTGGGTTATAGTATAATTTTTTGCAATATACTATAACCAACAATAATAATAGTAATAACAATAATATAAACAATAATAACGAATTATAATAATTATTTATATCTTATCTTATTAGTATCGTTTTACTGTAATTATTACTGTTATAATAATTATTTTGCAATTATATACAGTAAAATAATAATAAAAGAAAAATAATAAAAAATAAATAATACAATAACAATATTATAACCAACTAAGCATGATTATTATTATACTTAACTACGTATTATTATTATTGTTTATAATTACAGTTATACTAGATTTATTGGCAATAATACTAATATTAAGAATAATAAAATAATAATAATAATATGATATAATAATCATAATAATAATAATATAATACTAATAAAATAATAATAATAATAATCTTTCAAATGTTATCAATTCTCTTTATTCTCACTTTTATCACTTATTGTTATGATTAATCAATTCTGGTGAATTATTATTATTATTCCCAATAATTGCCGAAATCACCAAAGAAATCGAAAAAACGTCATTTGGAGTATACTCTCAAAGGCTATATTTCGCTAGATTTTTGCCGCTTTTTCGACTTTTGGAATGTTTTTTCTTATACACTTTTTTATATTATCTATGGACCCATTCCTGTTATTATCATCATCATTATCATGATTATCATCATATTATCGTTATCATCATCATTTCATCATTATCATCATTATCATCAATCATTTATCATCAGTATTGCAATTATTAGCCTCATTATTGCAATTGTTTGCATTATTATTGGCAATTATTGCAGTTTACAGTATTTTTTTGCAATAATACTATACCACACAATAAGATAGTAATAACATAATATAACAATAATCCGATTTTATAATAATTATTTATATCATACTTAATTAGTATCGTTTAATACTGTATATTACGGCTTATAATAATTATTTTTGCAATTACATACTACCATACAAATAATATAATGATAAAATAACAATATAATACATAATAACATATATAGACCACTACATGCACTTATTATTATAACTTATACCTATTATTATTATTGTTATAATTTACAGTTATATAATTTATTGGTAATAATACTATAATTAAGATAGTAATGATATAATCATCATAAATCCTAATAATATAATTATAATAATAATATTAATAATAATTAATAGTCATATGTTCTCAAAATTCTCTTGTTATTCTCACTTTTTATCATCATTATTGTTCTGATTAATACAATTTCCTGGTAATTATTATCATTGATTCCCTAATAATTGCCGAAATCACCAAAGAATCGAAAAAACGTCAATTTTGGTGAGTATACTCATCCAAAAGGCTATATTTCGCTAATTTGCCGCTTTTCGACTTTTGGGAATGTTTTTTCTTATACCTTTTTTATTTATATATGGACACAATTCCTGTTTATTATCATCATCAGTATCATGAATTTCACCATTATTATCGTTATCATCATACATTATCCTTATCATCATTATCTCCATCATTATCATCATTATTGCAATATTATCATCATTATTGGCAATTGTTATCATTATTTTGCATTATTGCCAGTTATCGTATATATTTTTGCAATAATAACTAATACCCCAACAGATAATGATCGTAATAAAATAATAAATAACAATAATAACGATTTTATAATATTTTTTATATCATTATCCTTAATTAGTATCGTTATTACTGTATTTTACTGTTCTACTAAATCATTTTTTTGCAATTATACGACCATACAAATATAAGAATGATAATATAACAATATAACTACAATAACAATATTATAACCACTACATGATTATTATTATACTTATACTTATTATTATTATTGTTTTATAATTACGTTATAATAGATTTCATTGGCAATACATACTAATAATTTCGATAATAATAATAATAATAAATAATAATAATAAATATAATAATAATAATATAATACTAATAATAATAATAATAATACTAATATTCAAATGTTATCAAACATCTTCTCTTTATTCTCGTTTTTTATCATCAATTATTGTATGATTATCACTTCTGGGTATTATTATCAGTTTATTACCCTAATAATTGCCGAAATCACAAGAGAAATCGAAAACCGTCATTTGGAGTAGACTCCTAAAAGGCCTATCTTTTCGCTAGATTTTGCCGCTTTTTTCACTTTTGGGAATGTTTTTCCGTATACCTTTTTTATATTATATATGGACACAATTCCTGTTATTATCATCATCATTATCATGATTATCTATCATTATTATCGTTTCATCATCATTATCATCTTATCATCATTATCATCATCATTTCATCATTTATTGCATTATTAATATCATTTTGCAATTGTTATCATTATTTTGCAATTGTTGCAGTTATAGTATATTTTGCAATAATACTAATACCCAACATAAATAGATAGTAATAACAATAATAGTAACAATAAATAACGATTTTATAATAAGTATTTTATCTTATCTTAATTAGTCTCGTTATTAACTGTAAATTATTACTGTTATAATAATTATTTTTGCAATTGATCTACCAAGTACCAAAATAATAATAATGATAATAATAACAATAATAATACTAATCAACAATATTATAACCACAGCATGATTATTAACTTATACTTATACTTATTATTATTATTGTTTCTAATTACAGTTTATTAAGAGAGTTATTGGCAATTAATACTAATATTAAGATAATAAATAATATAAATAATAAGAATAATAATAATGTCATAATAATAATATAATAAGATGATAATAATAATGGTAATAATATTCAAATGTTATCAAATTCGCTTTATTCTCACTTTAATCATCATGTATTGTTATGGAATTAATACAATTCTGGTAATTATTATCATTATTCCCCTAATATTGCCGAAATCACCAAAGAAATCGAAAAAACTCATTTTGGAGTATCTCTCAAAAGGCTAATTTGTCGCTTAGCATTTTGCCGCTTTTTCGACTTTTGGGATGTTTTTTCTTATCCTTTTTTATATTAATATATGGACCAATTCCTGTTATTATCATCATCATTATCCTGATCTCTCATTTTATCGTTTTATCTCATCATTATATCCTTATCATCATTAGCATACATATTATCATCATATTTGCCAATTATTATCATCATTTATTGCATTGTTTTATCATTATTTTGCAATTATTGCCAGTTATAAAGTATATATTTTTGCAAATAATACGAATAACCACAACAATAAATGATAGTATACACAATAATAATAACAATATAACGATTTTATAATAATTATTTCATATCCATTAAGCCTTAATTAGTATCGTTATTACTGTATTATTAAAACTGTTATATAATTATTTTTTGCAATTATACTACCAGTTAGCCAATAATATAATGATAATAATAACAATATAATACTAATAACAATATTTAACCACTACATGATTATTATTATCTTATCTTATTATTATTATATTGTTATAATTACAGTTATAATAGATTTAATTATGGCAATAATACTAATATTAAATAATAAGATAATATATATAATATAATAATAATAATAATAGTAATATAATAATAATAATAATAGTGAATAATTTCAAATGTATCAAAATTCTCTTTATTCTCACTTTTATCATCATTATTATTATTATTAATTCAATTATGGTAGTTATTATCATTATTCCTAATAATTAAACCAATTAATAATTCAATTTTGGTATACTCAAAAGATATTTCTATATTTTCCCTTTTACTTTGGAATATTTTTATAACTTTTTTATATTATATATGCCCAATTTCCTGTTATTATCATCATCATTAGCATGATTATCATCATTATTATCGTTTATCATCATCATTATCATCATTACATCATTATCATCATCATTATCATCATTATTGCAATTTATTATCATCATTATTGCAATTGTTTCATTATTATTGCATTCTTTGCAGTTAAATACAGTATAGATTTTTTGGCAATAATACGTAAAACCACAACAATACTGATAGTAATACACAATGATAAATAACAAAATAAACGATTTTATAATAATTATTTTTATCATTATCTTAATTAGTATCGTTAATTACTGTAATTATTACTGTTATAAAATTATTTTTGCATTTACTACCATTAACAAATAATAAATAATGTAATAATAACATCATAATACTAATACAATATTATAACCACTAGCCTGATTTTATGTATACTTATACTTATTATTATTATTGTTATATTACATTATAATAGATTTATTGGCACTAATACTAATAATTAAGATAAATAATAATAATAATCAAATAATAATAATAATAATAATAAGAATATAAAAATAATACTAATAATAATATAATAATATAATAATAATATATATTCAAATGTTATATCAAAATTCTCTTTTTCTCACTTTTATCATCATTATTGTTATGATTAATACAATTCTGGTAATTATTATCATTATTATCGGCTGCTAATAATTGCCGAAATCACAAAAAATCGAAAAAAACGTCATTTTGGAGTATCACTCTCAAAAGGCTATATTTCGCTAGATTTTTGCCGCGTTTTCGGACTTTTGGGAATTGTTTTTCTTATACCTTTTTATATATATATGGACAACAATTCTGTTATTATCAGTCACATGATCATGATTATCACATTATTATCTGTTATCATCATCATTATCATCTTATCACATCATTATCATCATCATTATCACATTAGTGCATTATTATCATCATTATTGCAATGTATTCATTATTATTGCAATTATTGCAGTTATAGTAATATATTTTTGCAATAATACTAATAACCCCAACAATAATGATAGAAAACATAATAATACATCATAACGATTTTTATAATAATTATTTATATCATTATCTTAATTAGTATCGTTATTACTGTAATTATTACTGTTTATATATAATTTTTTTGCATTTACTACCCATACAAATAATAATAATGAATAATAATAACAGTAATAAATATAATAACATATTATACCACTAGCTGATTATTATTATACTTATACTTATTATTATTATTGTTATAATTACATTTATAATAGATTTATTGGACAATAATACTAATAATTAAGATTAATAATAATCATATACTAATATACTAATAATATATAATATAATAATAATAATAATAATAAATAATAATAATATAATAATAGTCCAAATGTTATCAAAATTCTATTATTCTCACTTTTTATCATCATTATTTTATGATTAATACAATTCTGGTAATTATTATCATTATAACCCTAATAATTGCCGAATCGACCAAAGACTCGAAAAAAAACGTCATTTTGCAGTATACGCTCAAAAGTCTATATTTCGCTAGATTTTGGCCGCTTTTTCGCTATTTGGAATGTTTTCTTATACCTTTTTTATTTATATATGGACACAATTCCTGTTATTTATCATCATCATTATCATGGATTATCCTCAGTCTTATCGTTATCATCATCATATTCATCATTATCATCATTATCATCATCATTATAATCATTATAGCAATTATTATCATTATTATTGCAATTGTTATCATTATTATTGCAATTATTGCAGTTATTATATATTTTTGCAATAATACTAATAACCACAACAATAATGATAGTAATAACAATAATAATAACAATAATAACGATTTTATAATAATTATTTATATCATTATCTTAATTAGTATCGTTATTACTGTATATTATTTATAACTTAGTTATTATAATAAATAATTTTTGCAATTATACTACCAGTACAATAATAATAATTAATAATACATAATAATATAATAACAATATTATTAACCTACATGATTATTATTATATATATTATTATTATTATGTTATAATACAGTTATAATAATTTATATGCAATAATACTAATAATTAAGATAATAATAATAATAATATAATAATATAATATTAATTAATAATTTTAATATATAATAATAATAATAATAATAATAAATCAATTCAAATGTTATCAAAATTCCTATATTCCTTTTATCATCAATATGTTATATAATTAATTCTGGGTAATTTTACATTATTACCCTAATAATTTGCCGAAATTACAAGAATTCGAAAACTCATTTTGGAGTATACTTCAAAGGCTATATTTCGCTAGATTTTGCCGCTTTTTCGACTTTGAATGTTTTTCTTATACCTTTTTTATATTATATATGGACACAATGCCTGTTATTATCAACATCATTATCATGATTATCATCATTATTATCGTTATCATCATCATTATCATCATTATCATCATTATCATCATCATTATCATCATTATTGCAATTATTATCATCATTATTGCAATTGTTATCATTATTATTGCAATTATTGAATTTATAGTATATATTTTTGCAATAATACTAATAACACAAAATAATGATAGTAATAACATAATAATAACAATAATAACGATTTTATAATAATTATTTTATATATCTTAATTAGTATCGTTATTACTGTAATTATTACTGTTATAATAATTATTTTGCAATTATATACCAGTACAAAATATGTAAAAATAATAAATATAAAATATACCTACTTTATTATTATACTTATATTTTTTGTTAAATTACAGTTATAATTTATTGGCATATACTATATAAGTATAATAATAATAATATAATAATATATAATAATATAATAAATAATATATAATATAATAATAATAATATTCAATTTTCAATCTTTATTCTCTTATCTCATATTGTTATGATTAATACAATTCTGGTATTATTATCATTATTACCCTAATAATTGCCGAAATCACCAAGAAATCGAAAAACGTCATTTTGGAGTATACTCTCAAAAGGCTATATTTCGCTAGATTTTGCCGCTTTTTCGACTTTTGGGAATGTTTTTCTTATACCTTTTTTATATTATATATGGACACAATTCCTGTTATTATCATCATCATTATCATGATTATCATCATTATTATCGTTATCATCATCATTATCATCATTATCATCATTATCACATCATTATCATCATATTGCAATTATTACATCATTATTGCAATTTTTCTTATTATTGCATATTGCGTATGTATATATTTTGCATAATCAATAACACAAAAAAGATAGTATAACATATAAACATATACATTTATAATTTTTTCTTACTTAATTAGTATCGTTAGTAATTATTCTGTTTATATTTTGCATTATACTACATACAATAATATAAGATATAAACATAATATACTAACATTTAACCTAGCATGTTATATTAACTTATACTTATTATATATTTTATATTAGTTATATAATTTTTGGCATATACTAATATTAAATAATATAATAATTATAATAATATAATAATAATAATAATAAAATATAATAATAATATTCATGTATCAATTCTCTATTTCCTTTATTATTATTGTTAGATTAATACAATTCTGGTAATTATTATCATTATTACCCTAATAATTGCCGAAATCACCAAAGAAATCGAAAAAACGTCATTTTGGAGTATACTCTCAAAAGGCTATATTTCGCTAGATTTTGCCGCTTTTTCGACTTTTGGGAATGTTTTTCTTATACCTTTTTATATTATATATGGACACAATTCCTGTTATTATCATCATCATTATCATGATTATCATCATTATTATCGTTATCATCATCATTATCATCATTATCATCATTATCATCATCATTATCATCATTATTGCAATTATTATCATCATTATTGCAATTGTTATCATTATTATTGCAATTATTGCAGTTATAGTATATATTTTTGCAATAATCTAATACCACAAAAATGATAGTATACAATTATACATATACGTTTAATATATTTATATTTTCTATAGTATGTTATTACGTAATTACTGTTATAATAATTGAAAAATTTTAACAATAATACTAACAATACCAGATATTAATAATATATAATAACATATATAATTACTAGTTAACATTATCCATTATAACCTCTAGCATTTATTCGTTATTATTTTTTTCCTTTTATTTTATGCACATCCTGTTTTATCTCTCATCATATTTCACTTTTTCGTTCTCATCATATCATTATCTCATCATTATATCATTTTGATTATTTCTCATTATCAATTGTTATCATTATTTGCAATTATGAGTTATAGTTTTTTGCCCCCTAATAATAACATATAATTA